>NC_025993.2:164578073-164860573 GCF_000442705.2 Elaeis guineensis | reverse complement strand
AATATATAAAATTATGCAAATATCCTCACAAATTATTTACATATATGCCCTTATAAATATATTTTTTTATATATTTATTCGTTGAGGATATTTCTATCATTTTTTTAAATCATTAATTTTTTAACGGTATTAGATGATATGGATATCTATATAAAAAAAAAGAGAGAAAAAAAAGACATATACTTCTTACTAGACTTCAAGGACAAAATAGAAGACATGCTTGTGATGCTTAGTGGACACAGATTTTGTGGCCATTAAGCATCATAAAGATCTCAAAGTTGTATCAAAATTCTAGCAAAAAAAATCAAACATTCATTCATGCAAATTCTCAAAGAAACATTGATCAGGGAAAATTCTCTCTCTCTCTCTCTCTCTCTCTCTCTCTCTATATATATATATATATATATATATATATATATAAATTAAGTGTTTTATAAGTATATACATATAAATATTAATTTAAAAAAGATATCTATGCATTTCTAATATTTGGATTTTTCTTAAAAAAAATTACAAAGAACCTGATTCCCAATGTTTTCGCCCTACTCTTTCTCCTCGATCGGGCGGAACCATTGCACCATGACCACGAGAGAGCGGACCACACCGCACCGGTCGCACCCGGTCCGACCGACATGGGGTTGTACCAAACCACCAGGTTGGCAGTCCCAGACGTGGTCGAGAAGACCCCACCAAAAGCCGCCGTCACCTAACTCCGTCGGCCCTGCCCTTGTTTTACTTGCTGGCGCCGACGGACGACGGTCCAATCCCGTCAACTTCGCCCGCCAACCACCGGTTATTTGAAGCTTCCTGGTAGGATACCCCACCGGAACAACGAAACATTACAACCCGACAGCCGCTGACTCGTTGACCCATTGACCATTGACTCGAAGTAAGCGGTCCAAACCTGGACGAGTACTAGGAATTTAATGTAGACCAAAGTCCATCTTACCTATTGCCTACAACTTTATATAATTTACCTCTCACTTTCCACGAGGAGAGAAGAATCCAAAGCCCTCTTCCTGCAAAACCCAGGCTGCCCTTGGCTCTTCTCGTGGAACTGTAGTGCAGATGAAGTCATGTTTGCCGTCCATTATAAGAGAGGAGAAGCTGGCCGGCCCTCCTTCCACATGCCTTGATGGCCTTTTCCTTGTCTTCCCTGCCCTCCTTTTCCTTCCTTTCCTCCCTTTATATACTCATCTCCTCCCCTTCCCTCCTCATTTGCTGGATGCGAGTCACAGTCTATAAGTTGATCCATTCAAGTCTCTTTCCTTCTGTCTACTACCTGTAACTTCCCCACCTCTTTGAATGGATGAGAGAGCTAAGCGATAGAATAAAGAGCTACTTAACTTCGAATCTCTGGGTTGGTCTTCGATTCCAGTGACATGGCTGGCGTACTTCTTAAAAGCAAGTGGAATGTAAGTTAAACGGGATCTTGTTGATATTTTATGGGTGTAAGTTGCTGAGGATGCGTGGCGTCAACATGTTCTTGGGTTCTATGTAGGTTGTATATGACGCTCGGTGGAACTTACGGGATGGCTCTGCCTGGCTCCCTGAATGCCATCTAAGATGGTTTGTCAAAAGGGTTGATTCACTTCCTAGTTGGCATTCGGGGAGTCATGCAGACCTTTTATCCAATCATGGCTACTAGTTTCAGGTGCATTCCTAGCAGACCTTCTCTATTTTGATTGTGGATTTTTACATTTAATGCCAGATATTATCATGGATGTTTGATCATTGAACGGTAGCATACATTACTCTACCGATTGCGATTCATGAAGGGCTTTTTCAGGAATGCTTCTGTGAAGCGCTTTTAGTCTAATGGTTCGTTTGCTAAGTCAAACTGCAGATGAGTGGAACAGCCACAAACTAAAAGCCAAGGTCAAAGAAAGATGCACCTTTGATATGACGTTGTGGCAGTGGCATCCTTTTTTTTAGTTTCTAGGGGTGGAGATTATTTATCTTCTCATGAAAACACTCGTATGTACTTTTCAGGACTTACAATAGGTGTTATATAACATCTGCCTCAGGTTGCTAATCTGCGAATTCGTATGGTATATTTGGACTCATCTCTTATAATTCATTGGACCACTTCGGACACATAATGTATTATGATGTGATATGAAATCATATGAGCTAATGAGCTAATGAACCATCAAATGCTAGCATAAGCTGGAGGCACCTCTCGTATCTTAGGTTTGTAATGTTTCACAGAATACACCTCAGACCTTGGAAAACAATTTTCTTTCTTTTTTCTTTGAGAATAAGAAAAATATTTTACCTCAAAAATGCATATGGAACACACTAGATATTAATTTGGCAAAAAGAGAGAGAATGATTCTAGAATACACCTCACACTGATTCCTATACATCTATCTCTGCGTATCATGACAGGCAAAAGATTTTGGTTAAGAAACTAGAGTATTAGAATGTACCATGCAGTTTAAACAGCAGTAGATGGTTGATGTAACACCTTTTTGTTTTAGAGCAGTGCGATACAGTTTGGTTGTCAGAAGTTTCTTGTTTACAATGAAGTTTGTGCAGTCCAAATCAGACATACATCTAGAATAGTGTACAGCAGTAAAATTCATAAAGTCTTCAGAGGATCTAAAACCAATCTACCCGATAACCGACAAAATGACAGCACAGACTTTCAGAAATTATTAAGAAGCATTCAGAGAGACAAAAGAGTCTGCCATGCAAATTCGTCCCCTGTTTCCTAGTGAACTTTTGCTAGATTGTCAAATTCAGGCAAGTGGCAAATGGTTATGCTTGGTTTTTAAAGGACCGAAATAACAGTGCTTTTCACACATAATAATATGGTACCAAAAAGCAACCAATTATTCGTGCTACATTATATAGAAAATGGAGCTTGTGAATAATTTCAGAGGAAAGGTTTTGTAAGTTATAACATCTATTATATCTTTTTTTTTTTAGGAGTATAACATGTATTATATGATTGACATACGATACACATTTGGTGAATCATGCCCATGCCCTCATATGATACACATTCAGTGCACACTATAGTAGTTTATGCACAATATTGGTAATGGATGCATACGTAATACCCAATGATGTGCATTAAACTTATTCTTATGGTAGTCAAGAAAGCAAGGGTACCGTCTAGCAAAGGAAAAATTGGATTACTTCATGCTTAAAAAAAAAAAAAAAAAAACTTTTTAGTGGTTTTATATTGAATATTGAATCAATTTAATGAAGAACGAATTGGTACCAATTAATAGAGTGTCCATGAAGATATAAAAAGGATCATATTCTATCTATATAATTTTCTATAATCGGCCATTTTATAAGTGTGATAATCGAGCGAGCAAACAGTATGCTAAGTGTCTTAAAATCAGTTTTTTTAATAATTTTATTTGAGGTAAGGAAATATTAAGTTTTTATTAGCAACTCCAAACTTGTTCTTCTTGGTATTTCGTTTCATCCTTCTGTCATGATCCTGGACATGTAGTCTAGGGTGACTACCTACAATTTTGACTGTGGTTTTCCTCTCTACACAATATGAGAGATTCCTTGGAAGGCTTAGTGGTGCCTGCATCTTTGCAAGGAGGAAGTGATGAATATCAGCGGATGGTTCGTGTTGCCAGGGATGGACTCTCCAACTGCAGCAGTTTGAACCAATTCCAAGTGGAAAAAGTAAACAACATCAATTACTAATACTGGAGGCTTTCCATGAGAGTATACATGCGAGGACGAGATCTTTGGGAAGTCATTGTGCGAGTGGATGCCTAGATATCACAGATTGCTAAGGCATAGCTAGAAGTGCTATTTAAAATGAGCAATGAAGAAAATTGGGTTTAAAAAGGGTGTAAAAAGGTAAATCAAATTTAGTAAGAACTAATTAATATAGTCTTCATGAGCATGTCTTTTAGTGTTTTCAAGTGATATCTCTTAGAGTTATATAGTTGTTCGGCAATTGTGCTTTTTGGGTTGTAGACGTAGATTTATATGAAGGACACACAAAAGATTATATTGTGACCATGTAAACCCTTATAGTCAGCCATTATGTATGTGGAACAACCAAGTAAGCAAGTAATCTGTTTAAGTGTCAAAGTCAGTCCCTCTGTAGTTTTGTTTGAGCAATGAAATATTAAGTATTTATTTGCTTCTCCAAACTTGTTCTTCTTGCAATTTTGCTTGTTTCCCCTACTAGGATCTTGGTCTTCCATATTTTATTCCCTCAAAATTTCCTAGTGCTTGGGGTGTTCCAACTTCAATTCTACATGTATGCCTATATCAAGTAATTTCCTGCATGGAGAAGAGAGAGAGAGAGAGAGAACCAACCAAAGGGGCAATAATGAATAACCATATCGACCGGACTTAGCTTATCAGTGTTTGTTGTATGCTCACTTCACCAACATTGAAGGATGGCAATTTGAATTTTGGGTTTGAAATAATGAATGAAAAATTTTGTGCACCATGGGTGGTGTAGAAAATCCGATATGGAGCACACTGCTTTATGTGATTAATCCACGTAGTCATCGTTTTTCAACACATATTTAATGCCTGCAGTTCTGCTTTTTCGTTTAAAAATTTTGTATATCGAAAATATTTTTTTTCTTTGAAAAAAATTATGACATCCTGTGGCATATTAATTTTCTATACGCAGGATGTCATTATAATACAGCCTAAAAAATTATGACATCCTGCGTCAAATTATGACTTCTTGCATGCAGGATGTCATAATATGGCCCAGGATATCATAATACAGAAGGAGCATTTTTGTCCAACCACTTTTCAATGCGCATTTAATTCTGACAGTTTTATTTTTTCGTTCAAAAATTTTGAATGATGAAAATATCCCTATTCTTTGAAAAAAATTATGACATCTTTGCATATTATGACATCCTGCATTATATTATGACATCTCGTGAATAAAAATTATGACTTTCTAGATGCAGAATGTCATAATATGGATATAGAATGCCATATTTTTTTCAAAAATAAAAATATTTTTGTTATTCAAAATTTTAAACGAAAAGGTAAAGCTGCAGGCATTAAATGCGTGTGGAAAAATAGTGACTATGTGGATTGATTGGATAAGATGGTGCACTTCACATCGGATTTTCTACATTACTGGTAGTGCACAAAGAATTTTTCAATACTGAATAGAAGCTCAGGCTACGGTGGCCATATAATATTAGTGGACAGCGAATAAATGATAGTGAATTTGGATAGTAGACTTGTCTTTTTTCTATTTTCAAAAAAAGCCTAAAACCTCTAATCCTTCTCAAGCTGTATTCAGAGAGATGCAAGAATTTGGGTGGCAGAGTTTGCTTAAATTTTATCATCCCGACAGAAGGATAATTCCCTTAGACGCTGCTCAATTTGTGTTCAAAGAGATCATAGTTCCCGAGTTTTTTGTCGACTTCAAATGAACCTAAAGGACGTGTATGTCATTTTCCATTGTTAATCCTTAGTTAATTAAAATTTTAATCATGCAGCTGATATTCCAACATTTGGAAAAAATCAAGGAAACCTTTTGGGCTCAACAGCCTTTTTTTCATTTTTATTTGAAAATTATATGGATTCAAACGGTGAGAAGGTTTAAGATAGCTTGCAATAAAGGCAGCAGTTTTTTTAATTGGGATCATTAATAAATGAGAATTCTTAAATCATTATCCAAATTATTGGGACAAGACCTCGTGATTAGGTTTATGGCATTCAAATTCTAAGGTTGCATTTGATGCATTGCTAGACAATCTTAGAAGATAACGTAGATTGCCTTCAAAATATATTTCACTATTAAATTGTCAGTAATATTGATTAGTATGTTTGGTACATACAAATAATGTTACAGTAAAATTACTAAAAATCTTGATTGATATGTTTGGTATGACAATCAGATTATCGATAATGCGAAATCAAATTTTCAAAATACTTCTATAAATTTTTATGAAATTTTGAATTATTGAGGATAAGTTTGATTTTATTTTCTAAATTTAAATCAAAATTTTCAGAATATATCTTGCGAGAGAAGAAAACCCTCGAGATGAGCCCTATCGCCTTGGCCTCTGATGCCGAGACCTATCACCTCTTGAGCGCTAGATCGGTGGCATTCTCATACCCGACGATCACTGATAGCCGTTGGAGCATCCCAAGGTCAGCGGTGAGGGCCAGATCGACCTCTTTAATGGCGAGGCATCCTCAAAGCAGCACCGGATATCACTATTTTATATTATTATAAATAATAAGAAAATATATTGAGTTTAATTATTATTATTATTATTATTATAATTGAGTTTAATTCTTTAATTAATAAAAGAATGCATAAATTAGTTATATAAGTGATTATGGAATGGTGTATTGTAGTTGATTAGAGTGCTTCATAGAAAAAATTCTGTCCACATACAGACAGGAGGTTGTTAATTGATTGGCCCGTTGAATTGTAGCATTAGAATAGAAATAAAAATAAATAACTTTCGTTCTGGCTATTTGATTGGAGAGATTCCTTCCTATTTCGATTCTAAAAAGAATGAGAATATCTTAATTTCTTAAAATCTAATTTTTACTCTTTATTAATATTTAAAATTTATTCTGATTTTGATCGCAAATCCAATATATTGAAAGATACGATCGTCCCAATTTCCATTTCAATCTATTTGAATTCTAATTCAAGCCTAGCCACCAGGCAAAAAGTTTCATTTCTATCATTAAAATTATATGAATGGAGAATCATGGTCCAATTGACTAAGAGCCGCCCTCGTTACAACAAAGAAATCTATAGCGGTCAAAATTGTGACAAAAATGACCTCACTAAAGTTATTGCCGCTGTTTAGATTATCGTAGGTATAAGCAACCCTATGGTAACAATCTTGAGTTATTATATAGTGATGGCTCATGATCATTGATATAACTTGTTATAATAGTTGCAATTGGCACTATCCATACTACTAAAATTACAAAAAAAAATCATCGCCGGCTCAGTAGCACTCATGACGAGCTGCTGCGATATTATATATTTTTTAATATTATTACTAAACAATATTTATAGTAATAGATTTTGTCCGGCGTTGCTAAAATTTCATCACCATAGACTATATTTATAGTAGTATATCCGAGTTACATCTGACAATACAAGCCCCACCTAAACCACCAACGCATGCGCTTGGCCTCCTTTCAACCTAAATCAACTAAAGGAAAGAAAATTTTCTTCCACGACTAACCAAATTGTTCATCAACCATCCCATCTAAACACCCAAACGTGCAGCATATTAAGATGGCCAGAATTCTACATGATGCAACACCAAGGGTCATCATTTATAGTACGAACGTCGTAATATATATTTGGGCGGGGCCAACCTATGAGCTCAATATCCTTGGGCTTGGCTTCCTCTTTCTTCTCATCCTCCGGTGCCACGCTAACCAACTCTGCATATTTCATTCGCTTCCTTAGCTTTCTTACCAGCGCGAATGAGTCGATCCCATCACCAACGACTACAATTTGGTCCTTCTCGTTACCATCTACACTTGCAGATGTTACACCTACAATAATTCCATGAGTAGGTGATATAAGATGCTTTCATAACTACAAAAGGCTAACAACTACCCAGTCGTATGAAAATTAGCTTCAGGCAAACTAGCGGCATCCATATCTAACACTAACAGCATCGTACATATGATCATATTTCTCGAGGACATCTTTGGTTGCAAGGAAAATTATACAAATATTTTGGTAAAATTTAGTTTTTTTTATTTTTTTGTCTGTCTTGATAGAAATTTGACAAATTTGAGAAAAATAATCTAGTTTTTCTTTAAAAATTTTGCTTTAATTTTCTTGTAACCAAATACATCCTAAAAGATAAAATCACAATTATAGTAAGATCTATCAAAATTTGCTAATAAACCTTAATAAAGGAATAGATAATAAATAAAATGATTAAGGCAAAAGGAAAAAAAGAATTCATATATATATATTTACGAATATGTCTGTGCTTGCACGTGTGTGTGTGTGTGTATTAAATTTATTGAATAGTCATGATATGGAGTATTTTTCTTGCTCAAAAAGGCTTTATGGAAAAATAAAGCAGATTTTTAGAACCAATAACCAGAGGTCTGGGAGGAGCAAAGGACCTCTATGATTGATACTGACTTCAACATCAAATTAAGGTGTATATAAAAGTATGCACTAACAGAATTTCATGGAAGTTTTCTTTAGAATATAATAATGAGTCATTTCCATTTTAAGATGTTAGTATGAAAATTTACCATCCAATCCAACCACAATTTTGAGGGCCTTGGAGCGCTTCTTTGCATCTACCATGGAAAGCCTTATCACCACCTTTTGCTGCGAGAGAAAAAAACAACAATTCTAAGTCAAATCATCAAAGTAGTGTAGCTAGAACCTCCACAAGCCTATGTTGCTCTTTAAGAACTGATTCTCCTACTAGTTTCCCACCTTCCCCATATATTAAACAGTTGGCCAGACGCCTCAGAATATTTTGTTTGGTGCTTGGTGATGTCTAAGGGGCCTGAAACTAATCTAATCAATTATCCTCTCTATATATAGAGCCATAGCTAAGGCCGTCGGGAGTGAACTGGGATAACACAATATGGTTGGCCTAGAAACGATGGGTGAACTAGAACACCTATCGGCTTATCTCTCTGGTGTCAATTTCTCAAGGTTGGCTTCATCCTGATCTATTCTATGCTGATTAGTCGAACTATATTGGTGGAATAGAAAATTACGCATGCAAAAAGATTTTGGAAGTGTCCCATTTTCCACAGAATATAGGCTTAATTCTTCGCGACCAGCTAACTTCGAAATCGACAACCCTTAACATTGTCGTCAACGGATCAACCCCAAAGTCATCCGACCGGGTCTTTCCGAGGGTGACTAATTTCCTTTTTAATAGGCTGCTTTTGATATCTACTAGTCAATTTGATTCAGTTGGCTTCATTTTCTGATACAATAATTTATGCTAGGTGAGTGCACCTGGTGTATATATGCACGGGTTTGATCCTAGTTTCTGAAACCCATAGCAATCTGCAATAATCTTGGAACCTGAAGCCCTATCTAATTGTCAGCTCAAATTTCTCAAACTATTGGATGGATTCTTATCACTCTATAATCTGTAACGGTAACTATCTGTTAGTTTTTTTGACTGCTTGATGACTGACCTGCTTTAGCTCAAAGGCAGGTTCAAGCAACAATTACCTTGACCCATTCATACGGATATATATCTTGTACATTTTTTTCTTTCTTTTAAGAATCTGGGTGGTTATAAATTACCTTCTCATTAAAAAAAAAGAAAAAAAAATGGTTAGCCGATTGGATCAAAATACTTGTATCCGGACTAGGGCAAGTTCCAACCAGTCGGTTTTCCGTCGCTACCAGTCAGAATTGGAAATTTGTTGAACGCGTCGTTGGTGGTCTCCATTTCGGTGTCTGTGACCGTGGAAAATACGATCCGGACCCCTAAACACGCGTTCACACGAGCCAAGGACCAAGACTAACACCTAGATTCCTTTAGAAAGGTGGGCCCTCCACAAAGGCAGCGCTCAAAACGAATGAAGCCCCTGCCCTTCATCACGTATGGGCGGACGGTTGGATTGCGCCATTTGGAGGGTCGACGGAGTGGCACAGGTTGTACCTTTGGCCAAAAAAACAAACAAAAAGACTGAGGTTCCTTCGCGACGTTAACAATCGGATCGCGTCATCACGAATGGGGTGCAACATAGGGTGTGTTTTTTTCTTTTTTTTGGGTAGAGATGGGTGATCACGTGGCCCTAGCATGAACACACGCCATGAGATCGGAAAGTAAAAAATTTTATAGATTTCATGGGCACATCTCATTTTATCGTTAGACCCTGTCTTCAGTGTAGACAGCAATTTAGGATGTATCTTTGATGGAAGGGTGATTGATTTTTTTTTTTTTACGAAGTTAATCATTGATCGTATTCTATACATATTTCAAAGTATTTCAAGTATCTTTATCCATCAATCTGGATAAAGCTACCATTCCACGACCGACGGATGGATTCATACAATATATCGTCATGCATGCCATCAATCACAGCTGTTTATTTTTATAGATTCTATTCATCAAGTATCCATCTTAATTTATAAGTATAGGAATGAACAATTGTAATTAACAACATATATGGCCATATAGTGCACATTGTGTAAGGTATAATCTCTCTTGGAAGGTTTTGGCTGAAGATTTTCTTTGAGGAACCTATATAGTTCTCCTTAAAATATTTCATATTTTGTGAATCTATGGGAGGAAGGTGATAAGGATACAAGGATACCATAATTTGATTGAATAAAGAATTGATGATGCCCAATTGAGGCGGAGCTTGCGACACCTCCACGACACCTCCAGTGTAGAAGAAGACAAAGACTGCCAACTGCGATGGTTGTGGTGACCGCAGTCAAGGAGATACGACGAAAAAGGAAAACGCACTTTCAAATTAATTGAAGGAAACCCTATTAACAAAATTTGTTTAAATGCACATGGGATAAGCCAACGACAAGGACAGCCTAAAAATTGTCAAATTTGATAGATGCCACTGAGCCCAGCGGATTTGACACAAGTTCGCATCCCATTTAGGACATGGATAATATCTAGATAACATGAGATGAGTGATTTTTATTTCAACTTTGTTATACGTAAATCGGCTACAATTTTATAACATTCAAAGTCCCTCTCAGTGAATAAACATGGTGATTGTTAGCATTTACGCTGGGCTTGGAAGCTAAATAGACCCATTGTCTATTGGTCGTAGTTGGATGCTAAAAACTTTTCAAGGTGATACTGTCGCATTTTTGGAAGACTTTCACGGATGCTCTTTTTTTTTGGTAAGTCACAAGATTATCATTTTTCTTGAAAGGCTTTCATTTTGAATGAAACTTCTAGCTTTGAATTAGATAGCCATATTTCGCTCCATGACACGGCAAAAAAAATTAATCTTAGAAATAAAACATATGATTTATTAGCATATGTCAGTGATCAGTTGTAACTAACTATGTCCAAAAGAATTAGCTTTATCAGTGGTCCGCTCTGACCGGTTAAATCAAGAAAAAATTAGTTTCTAATGTATAGTCAATGATCAGTCTTGTTGGCTAGACTCAAATTATAATTAAAGCAAAAAAATTTTCATGATATCCATGATAATCTGATTTCTCATATATGAAATAAGCATACTTGTAATATAAGCAATATCAACCAAAATTTTATATCTTATTTTAATGTGATACTAGAATAGGACAAGCATTTCATCTCAAATATCGTATGGAATTAAATAAGTAGTAATTAACCATCTCTTTCAAATATCATACAATATTAAAACATGAATATCATCTCATTTCAACTCTGCAATTATGCATACAATTATTTTTTGGCATAATCATGCCAAATTAAGAATTTATACTTGATCCAAAATTTTTGAAGTACTCTTTTATATAGGCATGCATAATTTTTATAATATGCATAATTTTTTAAAATTATCAAAATTTAGATATTTGAATATTTTTCTTTTCAATTATTAGTTCAAAACATATGGCACGCATTATTATAAAATTACTAGGGTTAAAAAAACTTATTATCTAAGTCGACCACATCCAAAGATTCTTCTGATAAGACTATTAACGGCCTTAGATGTATGGTTTGCTTCCTAGACATAACGATCCTCTAGAGTTGAAGGCTCTGATTAAAATAACTAACACCATTAGCTCTCAATCGAAGAAGAAAAAGAAAATAGAGAGAAAATTGATCAAGGTCTAATCAGGGACCTGATCTAGTTTGACTGCACCGACCATCAGGAGAAGGTCTAGGTCTAGTACCCACTCTAAAGAGGAGAAATAGTATCGAGGGGTAGGTTTCTCCCCGTTTCTTCTTTCACGATAAAATAGGATGGTAAAATAGGGGTTTCTCATGTCATCTCAAAGAGAGGACAAAGAGGAGAGAGGGATGGTGGTTTGATGGTGGCATAGCGAGCATCGAGACAAAAAGATCCAAATCAGCTTAGAAAATTAGCCAAAGAGGATCTCGATTAGTCACGAATCAAAGGGTCAAATGCCCAGAAAGAAAGAAGAGGGTGAGGGGGGTTGTAGAGGCATGACCCAATGGCAAGATGGCCACGGCTCTATTGTGCAGTGATACTTTAGCGTGTGCATGAAAAATGAAGCAAAGAATAATAAGGGTTAACATGCCGTAATCTTAGCAAAAAGAAATTAAGAGAAAGTGGAGAGCCCATTGGATTGGCAAAGATAATAGAGCTCGGTTGGAAGTGGTAGCTTTTAAGGGTGAAATGATGGATGGAACTCATAATAAGGGAGACAAAAGAGGTTATAAAGGGAGGGATTCGGGCTTTTTTTTTTTTGCTATGGTGGGGTGGTGGTGCTCGATTGTGATGGCATGGTGGCTATCAGAGAGGAGGAAGAACGGAGAAAGGGAAGAATCTAAGCTTAGTGGTGATTAATTGTAAGGAAATGAGGGGAATTAAAGAAGAGGCTTTATAAGGGGATAAGCTCGAGGTTGTTTCTACCATTTTACGATCTTAGTAGTTGTTGTGAGCAATCCAATAGTCGATGGCCATTTTGTACTAGTCTTACGAAATCTGCACTGGCCGCAACTTAATCATGCCCGTAATCCCAATGGTGAAAGCTTAGGTAGAGAATTGCGATCACCGTTCCTCTTTTCCGAGCCCTATTCTCTTTTTTTCTTTTGCTGATTTTTAAATAGGAGTCAACTAGGCCTGCTGACTCTAGTTCAAAATGGATTAATTTGGATTGACCGTCACCATCCTAAAAGAAGGTTTAGGATGAGAGTGAAGAAATTTCTTGTAATATCCCAACCCAAATCTTAAAGCAGGATTTTTTTTTAAAAAAAAAGAAATAAGGCAGCATGTGCGTTGCACGTGCTGGAGTTATAGTGGGAAGTAGGGAAAAAATGCAGAAGAAACTCTTGAAGAGTTTTCTTCCTTCTCCGATCCATAATCCTAAAAATACTAAGAATCAAAGCTCAAATCAAACTCAAATTCATCCTTATTAGAGGTCTATTTAAGGTTCTCAATCTCTTGGGTTTGTGCTCACAAAAAATCGCCATAAAAATTCTTTGATTTCTTCCCATTTATCGCCGCTCATCTTTGCTTTGGTTGTCAAAAATCCGAATCATCTTAGCCAAGGATCAGGTAAATCTCTTCCACATTTCTTTCTTAATCTTTTATAAGCCCTCAGGATAAATTTTGCCAAACTTTTTCTGCAAAAATCATTGAAACTCACTGTTTTAATCGAATACCCTATTTTTATGTTTCGATTTTGACTTCCATCTCTGTTGGCCACCGTCGGTCACTGGATTAAGCCGATTGGCACTGTTGGGGACTACTCTTCTGGCCACAAGGGTTGTCAGTGGGGATAGTTCGAGAACAAGGGGAAGATAGCTCCCCTTATTTCATGAAAGAAGAAAGGGGAAGAGAATGCACAGGTCCTTTGTTTTCCATGAAAAAAAGAAAAAGAAAAAGAAAAGAAAAAATAAAAAAGAAGAAAAAAAAAAGATTCTCTCTCTTCTCTCTCTTCTTATATTGAGTTTGAATCCTGTCTCTCTAGAAAGTTTCACTTTCTCGCTCTATAGATTTTCTCTATCTAAAATTTTCTCTCTAGATCATTTCTCTCGCTTCATGGATTTTTCTCTCTATGACTGATTCAGTTAAAAGATTTTCTTTCAATGATTATGATCTTATTCGAGAGAAAAGAGTTTTGATCTACGTTCGTTAGACAGCGTGCCGATATCCATCTTAGTCAGATTTGGATACTATCAAATTTGATCTATTTGATTTCTATGGAGTCAATTATATTTTAAATCTGATTTTGATTAAATAAAATTATTTGATTGAATTGATCTTTGATTATTAAGCACCGTGTTGGCCTTCATCTTGACTCTTATCGGATGCTATTGATTTGATTATCCTTGATCTCTGTGAACTACTTAGATCTTAGATGAGCCTTGATCAGATGGGGTTAGATGCCTGACAGACCCAGATCTCTAAATGCGACTATCTCTGAATTATGTCTTTCCTAATTATTCTTTATTCTTTCTGATCATTGGACTAAATTCTGTATAGGAGTATAGCCTTCTCGAGAAAAAGATGTCTAACAGTGGATACTGCAATTTAATCTATGAATTAAAAATTTTGAAAAAGTATTTATGAAATTATGTAGATTTTTTGAAATACGTGTGAAATAAGTAATATGATCCTTTTAATTTTTAGATTTATCAATAAATTATAAAATATTTTTTATATTAAATTATTTATAATTTATAAATTCGATGCATTGTATTTTGGATTACCGAATATATCCTTTTTCTCAATATGTCAAATGATTTGTGATTGATCGTATTGATTTTGATATCGATTATATTATTTAATTTTGATATCGTCTGATTTATGATCTTTTGAATTGGAAAGTGAATTTATGTTTGATTTGAGATAGATTTTGACTCACAGGCTGACTATATTTCGAATCCCGTTAGTGGAGGTTAAATGCTGGTATTTTGAGATCCTATCAGTAGAAGTTGTATGTTGGTATTTTGATACTCTGCTATTGACGATTGTATGCTAGTAATTCTATCCTACCAATGGAGGTCATGTGTTTGTATTTCGATATCCTATCTTTGGAGGTTAAATACTGGTATTTCGATATTTTGCCAGTGGAGGTTGTTTGCTAGTACTTCGATATCTTACCAGTGAGGGTTATATGTTGATATTTCGATATTCTACCAGTAGAAGTTATACGCTGGTACTTTGAAATCTTGTCATTGGAGGTTATGCAGTGGCACTTTGATTTAGTTCATAGCTGTCGAAATGCACATGATGTTTTGAAAGAAATTAATTTATGAACGAAAATAAATTTAAAAATAAATTTTAAAAAGATTGAATTTGCATAATTTATTAGTATTGTATATTTTGAATTGATGTACCTTGCATGCTTATTTTTAATATATTATTATTACTAAAATTATTTGGCTAAAGTGTACATTCTTTACTAGACTGTCTAACCCATTGCTCTATGTTTTACTATTTTTATAGATTCAGAGGATTAGTTTGATTTAGGGATTCGATATGGGAGAGCGAGTTAGAGGTAGACTTTAATATTTTATTTTAGATTAGAATTTATTGAAAGTTGATAAAAAATTATGAAATATTATTTGATAAGGCATTTGATTTAGTTATTAGAAATAAAGTTGAACATTAATTATTTGAATTTTATTCTACTGTTGTTTTATGATATCGTGATGAGATGTCTTGCATACTTGCAGAGAGAGTTTTCTGTGAGTGTATAGTAGTTGCTGCGACCTTCGATTCGTGATCTTGGATTGGAGATGTGACATATGTATCTTATCAATCTATCCTCCACGTGGAAGGATATTAATAAGAACTTCAATCCTCTTTAGAGCTCCACATCCTACGGAATGGGTGATAGTAAAAATATCAGTTCTTGAAAGGATACCTGAATAGGCATCGTGCCACTTGCTCTCTTTTTTAACGATTCATTCACTAGAGATGTAGAAGTGAATGTTTTAGTGGCGTCCCAATGGAACTGGAGGTCTGCTCATTAGACGGTCAAACTTTATGGCCCCCTCACTCAGCAAGCTTTGGAGCTGGAGAATTTAACGGATCTTCTCTCTCCTATCAGACCATCTAAAATAATGGATACCTTAGTTTGGAAGCTCAACTTGAGTGCTTGGTAGATTTATATTATAGGTTCATTAGCAAAGGAGGATTGATCTGCCCATACTACAAGATTATATGGAAAGTAGCAGTGCTAGAGAAGATGAAAGTATTTATATGGCTAGCCTTGAAAAGCAAATTCCATTTTGGAGGAGTACTTGCTTTAAAAGGCTGGTTAGTGAGTGCGATGTTGGATGAGTGCTGCAAAATTTCAGGAGTTAGTTATGCAGATTTACCCCACTTTGAGAAGAACTAACCCCATGTTTATTTCTGTTATCCAGATGGCAAATTATGAGTTTATGTTTACTTAGTCTTTGCAAAAAAATTGGACACAATCAGTCCATGATCTATCCATGTTCTTAGTTCTGTTTTCATCCTGTATGTCATGTCCTTCTTTATTTATAGCTCTGTAAAGCCTATTTAAAGACAGTAGATGTTAATCAATGAGAGAGTTTATTTTTAGT
Source organism: Elaeis guineensis (assembly GCF_000442705.2). NCBI lineage: Eukaryota > Viridiplantae > Streptophyta > Magnoliopsida > Arecales > Arecaceae > Elaeis > Elaeis guineensis. Next base: position 164,844,416 of record NC_025993.2, on the reverse strand, counting down.
GTATTCTCAATTCATCTTTGTGCTCCAGGAAATCTATTTCCTCTTCTCTTTAGTTTTTTCACAGAATTCTGATGTATATGTGCAGAAGTGCTTGATTTCAGCAGCAAACTTGATTAAGCCCACCATTGCTTCAGCTCCAATAGTGGTATCAGAGCCAGGTTGGAGATCATCAAGAGGAGAAGACTCAACGCAAAGGGCTTCCTAAGGCAAGGTGATTCTACAGAAATTTCTCTGGTAAAGTTTGCACACCATTTGTTTGTTGAAAAGTCTCTTAAAGTAAGACATGAAAAATACTAATGGTATGAATCCATTGATTTCTATTTTTAATGGGCAAGCATATGAATTCTGGAATATTAAGATGCATCGGTTTTTCATTTCATTAGATTTGTGGGATATGGTTGAAAATGGTTATGCAGAGCCAATAGAAGAAGAGGGAAGATTGACTCCTGCTCAAAGGAATGAACTCAAGGACAATAGAAAGAAGGATGCTAAGGCATTTGTAGCACTACAACAAGCAGTTACTGACTTCATCTTTCTAAGAATTGCTGGAGCGAGTTCAACGAAAAAAGCCTGGAATATATTGAAGAAGGAGTATCAAGGAACTGAAAAGGTAACTGCTGTAAAACTCTAAACTTTTCGGCGTGAGTTTGAAAACCTAAGAATGAAGGATGGTGAATCTGTGGATGAATTTTCTTTAAAGGTTACTATTTTAATTGGTCAATTAAGATCCCTTGGAGAAGAAATTTCTGAACAAAAAGTTGTTGAGAAAGTGTTAAGAAGTTTGCCAACTAAGTTTGATAATATAGATGCAGCTATTGAAGAAAGTAAGGATCTCTCTACTTATTCTCTCACTCAACTAATAGGATCTTTATTAGCTCATGAGGAAAGGCTCAACAGATCAGCAGAGAAAAGTGTTGAACATGCTCTTGCATCAAAGCTAGAAATTACAGAGAATGCTGGAAACGCTAAGACATCTGAAACTCATACAAACAGAGGTCGTGGTGGAGGTTCCTACTGTGGAAGAGGTGGTTACAGAGGAAGAACAGAGAAAGAGGTAGAGGAAGGTCTAGTTATGATCAAAGAGGCTATCACAATGAAAGAGGTAATTATCATGCTAATGTTCAATGCTATTTCTGTAAGAAGTATGGTCATATAGAAAAAGATTGTTGGAAAAAGGCTGATCACCAAGCTAATATTAGTGAAGAGAAAGAAGTTGATAACAATATTTTTCTCACTTGTCTAAATGAAAAAGAGAGTATAGATGATGTTTGGCTACTAGACAGTGGATGCAGCAACCATATGATAGGTTTATGAAGCCTCTTTAAAAGCATAGATGAATCAATGAATGTATATGTTCAACTTGGTGATGGGAAGTATGTTCAAGCTGTTGGAAAAGGAACAATTGTTGTGAAGACTAAATCAGGTAATGAGAAACAATCTCAGATGTGCTTTACATTCCTGGTTTAGCTCATAATCTTCTAAGCATTGGACAATTAGCTCACAAAGGATATCTAGTTACATTCCATGAAAATACTTGTGAAATATTTGATCAAAAATCTGGCCTCACTATGATGACAATTGAAATGACAGCAAATAAGATGTTTCCTGTGAATTTCTCTTGTATTGATGATTATGCACTTATGGCTAGCTCTAAAACTGATTCTTGGTTATAGCATATGAGGTACGATCATTTACATGTTAATAGTTTGAAGTTGCTAAAGCAGAAAAATATGGTTTATGGACTACCCAACATTGAGAATATTGATCATGCATGTGAAGGATGCATCTATAGGAAGCAACACAGAGCAAATTTTTCAATCAAGAAGTTTTGGAGAGCTAAGGCACCACTTGAGTTGGTCCATACAGATATCTGTGGACCAATGAGAACTTCTTCATTAAGTTATTGTAAGTACTTCCTCCTATTTGTTGATGATTTCAGCAGAATGAATTGGGTGTATTTCTTGAAGTTCAAATCTGAAGCTTTCTTTAAGTTTCTGCTATTTAAGAAGTTTGTTGAGAAGCAGTCTGGCTATATCATTAAAACATTACGAACTGATAGAGGAGGAGAATTTCTTTCTAATCAATTTACTTCATATTGTCAAGCTCATGGTATTCACAGGCAATTAACAGCAAGCTACACATCCGAACAGAACGGAGTGGCAGAGAGAAAGAACAGAACTATAGTTGAGATGACAAGGAGCATGCTGTAAGCAAAAGCTCTTCCAAATTTCTATTGGGCTGAAGGTGTTGCAACAGTAATTTATCTTTTGAACCGATCTCCAACAAAAGCTGTTCTAAATCAAACCCCATATGAAGCATGGAGTGGAAAAAAACCTCAAGTAAGTCACTTAAAAGTTTTCGGTTCAGTTGCATATGCTCGTATCAGTCCTGATGATAGACATAAACTTGATAAGAAAAGTGTTAAATGCATTTTTGTGGGATACAGTAATGAGATTAAGGGATACCGGTTATTTGATCCTGTTGCTAAAAAGCTAATCATAAGTAGGGATGTTGTTTTTTGATGAACATAGCTGCTATGAATTGAATAAAGTTGAGCAGAATTCTCCTAAGTTCATAGAAGTGGAGATGGAACCTGAAATAGAAAAACTCCCTACAATGACTACAAGTGGCAGTCCCTCTACTTCAAATTCCAGAAGTTCTCCCAGAGAGATGCAGCAATTAGAGAACATATACATAACTTCTTCACAAAAGGTAAGATCACTAAGAGAAATTTATGAAAGTTGTGATTTTGCACTTGCTTTATTAGAACCATCATGTTTTGAAGAAGCCAATCAAAAGGAGGAATGGAGAACAGCAATGAATGAGGAAATGACAGCCATAGAGAAGAACCAAATATGAGAATTAGTAGACTTACCGAAAGATAAAGATGTAATTGCTTGAAGTGGATCTTCAAGACAAAGTATGGGACAGATGGAAGAGTGCAAAGGCATAAAGCCAGATTGGTCGCAAAAGGCTATTCACAGCTACCAGGTATTGATTTTAATGAAACATTCTCACCTGTTGTAAGATTTGAAACTGTTAGGACTGTTTTGGCTTATGCTGCACAAATGAAATGGCTAGTGTACCAATTTAATGTAAAATCTGTATTTTTAAATGGTATTCTTGAAGAAACAATCTTGGTAGAGCAGCCAGAAGGGTTTGTGATTGCAGGTATGGAAGAGAAAGTATATAAGTTGAGAAAGGCATTGTACGGACTAAAACAAGTGTCAAGAGCATGGTACAGTTGGATTGATACCTTCTTTCAGCAAGATGGATTCCAAAGAAGTGTAAATAAACCCACTCTCTACATCAAAGTGAGAGGTAAAGAATTTCTTGTTGTTTGCTTGTATGTTGATGATATGATCTATTTGGGTTCATCATATACTCAGAAGAATTCAAGGAAAGAATGATGAAGGAATTTGAGATGACTGATTTAGGACTATTGCACTATTTCTTGGGTCTTCAAATTTGTCAATCAGAAAATGGAATTTTTCTTTCACAAGAGAAATATGCTTACAATATGTTAAAGAAGTTTAACATGCAGAATTGCAAAGGTTGCAGCACACCAATCAATGCAAATAAGAAACTCAGACTAGATGATGGAACTGAGAAAGTTAATGAAGTATATTTCAAGAAGGTAGTTGGAGGATTGATGTATTTGACACACTCTCGGACTGATATTATGTTTTCAGTCAATTTGATCTCCAGATTCATGCATAGTCCGTCCAAGCATCATTTGGGAGTGGCGAAACGAATCCTCAGATATATACATGAGACAATTGATTATGGAATTTGGTACTCTCCTGTAACTAACTTTGAACTTGTTGGTTTTACTGATAGTGACTGGGCAGGTTCATTCGATAATAGAAGGAGCACTTCAGGCAACTGTTTCAGCCTCGGATCTGGAGTAATATCCTGGTTGACAAGAAAGCAAGATACCGTGGCATTATCTTCATCAGAAGCAGAATACATAGCTGCGGCATCAGCAACATGTCAAGCAATTTGGCTACGAAGGATCCTTGAAGATATTCATCAAGATCAAAAGCAAGCTACCATAATTTTCTGCGACAACAAGTCAACTACCTTGATGACAAAAAACCCAGTCTTCCATGGGTGATCAAAGCATATAAGAATTCGTTATTACTTCATCAGAGAAGCTACAGCTGAAGGCACTGTAAAGTTCCTGCACTGCTCAACACATGAACAGGTTGCCGATATTTTGACCAAGCCACTACCATATGACAAGTTCGTCTACCTAAGGAAGAAGCTTGGTGTGACTGATTTTGCATCAAGGGGGGGTGTTGGATGAGTGCTGCAAAATTTCAGGAGTTAGTTATGCAGATTCACCCCACTTTGAGAAGAACTAACCCCATGTTTATTTCTGTTATCCAGGTGGCAAATTATGAGTTTGTGTTTATTTAGTCTTTGCAAAAAAACTGGGCACAATCAGTCCATGATCTACCCATGTTCTTAGTTCTGTTTTCATCATATATGCCATATTCTTCTTTATTTATAGCTCTGTAAAGCCTATTTAAAGACAGTAGATATTAATCAATGAGAGAGTTTATTTTTAGTGTATTCTCAATTCATCTTTGTGCTCCAGCAAATCTATTTCCTTTTCCCTTTAGTTTTTTCACAGAATTCTGATGTATATGTGCAGAAGTGCTTGATTTCAGCAGCAAACTTGATCAAGCCCACCATTGCTTCAGCTCCAACATGCGAGCTGTCCATTTTGTGGAGATAATTAACAATGAAACTGTTTCTCATCTCATCCATAGATGTCTCTTTTTGGTATAGATCCATAGATGTCTCTTTATTAGAACCATCTGGTGCATCCTAAAGACTTGTTTAAATTTATGTGGATGGCACCCAACTCGAACAGCATGGGATCAATTGTTAATGGCTATACTTCGGCAATAAAGAAATAGAAGAATTTTTCTTGAAAAAGAAAAGCTCCATCTATGCTACTCTTCCAAAGATGCTCCATTCTTTTCAGCTGTGGGAACACCTTGGCTCTCAAAAGGATTATTGTGCGTTCTCTGGATGTGAGGGCATCCTGTTCCTATATATTTGGTTTGTTTTCTTTGTCCTCTTTTCCGTGCTGCATTTTCTTCTCTCTTGTGCGCTGTAAATATCTTCTTGGAATGAATAAATTGTGGCGGGGGTTGGAAGTGCTTTATTTTTCTTTCTTTCTTTCCTTTTTTTTTTTTTTTTTCCCTGAGCTAGAGAAGGGGGAGTACCTTGTTTCCTCCTTATCCATTCGAAAAAGATGCCGGAAGTGTCTCACTCGACGAGTGCCGGAAAGTGGATGGCAACATCATCACGCTTTCGTCATCTAATCAAGGGGATCTTATGCTAACTTTTTTGCTCTCTTTAATTCCGATCTTGTTGTCTTATCTTGTTAAAGACTAGCCGTCAGGCGGTCAAAATTTTGTATGGCGATCATTGTTCGGTTTATAGCTCGCCTGCTTGATAGTCATATTTTGACATCAAAATAAAAAATTTTCAACTTCGAAAATTGTTTTGATTTGCCTATTTTAAACTCGACTATGTATATTGTAGATATGATTTTGATAATATCATCTAGTGAGTCTAGCAAAGACTTCATTTGAATGCTCTGAGATCAAGTAGTGGCTCATCATTCAATCACTTTGATCGTGACAGATATGGCCTGGTTTGGCTCGTCTACAAAGCAAGCCATCTACTGTTGTTGCTTGCTGTCTTATCTATATTGTAACAGTTCTTTTCTCGTTCACAACCAAGGCCATGGTCATTTTCGTTTTTCCTTTTTTTTTTTTTTTTCTTTTTTCTTGCTTCTTATTTTTGACCGGTACTCATTCTTCTTTGCGTCTCTTTTGGACAACTTGCATGATGAAGAGGGCCAAGGACCAGTTGTTTTTTCTTTTTTTCTAATAAGAAAAGGACAGGTTTGTAAGATCACGACAGTGACATTGTACGCAGATTTCGAGTCTTACTTCATCCTTATCGTTTCAAAAAAGAAAAATACAGGAAGTGTCTCTGGTTCTTGATGTGTGCCAGAAAGTAGATTCCACCATCATCCTGCTTTGGTCACTTAATCAAGAAAATCTTACACTTTTTTCCTTTCTTGAATTCTTATTTTGTTGAAGGCTAATCAAACCAGGCAGTAATAATTTAGGATGGCAATCATTGTTTAGTTTATGGCCTGGTTGCTAGTCATATTTTGGTATTAAAATAGAAAATATTTCAACTTTGAAAATTATTTTGATTTGCTTGTCCTAAACTTGGCTGTAAGTTGTAGATATGATTTTGCGAAAATTATCTAATTAATGGGTCCAGGAAAGACTTCGTTTGGATGCTTTGAGATCAAGCGGTGGTCCTCATTAGATCACTTGAGTCGTGACAGTTACTACCTAATTTGGCTCGACGATTGAGTCTACGTATACGTACCAAGACATCTACGATTGCTCTATTATTCTTGCTGACGTGTCCATGGTTTTCTTTGTTTTTTAACTTTTGTACTTGTCATTCTTGACCGGTCATCCTTCTCTTTGGACCGCATGGAGGATGAAGAGAGCTAGGCCTAACATTTGGCATGGGTGGGATCAATCAGGGACTGGCATTATGCTAAGGTACATGGCAAGGGAGGAGAAGGAGAAATTTCTTAAAGAATGTGGGGTATGTCAACCCACTGAGATAAATTATCAAATAGCATTTGGAATGGGGTGATGACCTTAAGATCAACCATGATATAGATAGAAATGATGATGGTACTATATTTGGTTGCATCCTCATGATCCTACATGGTGTTGAAGAATAGTAATGTGAGGCCAAAATTTTGGGGACAAAAATGCCGCTGTCTAGCCAAAATAAATGTTTCTAAAAATACCCATATTTGGAGGAAAAAAGTTTTTCTAGCTAGAAAGGATTTGATCATCCCATAAAAAATCTTTCAGTTGGGAAGGTTTGATAATCCTATACATAGAGTTATTTTGATAGATTTTGATTAATTTTTTATCTTGTTGAATTAGTTTGGAATGACAGATTTTGATAATTTGATCTCTAGTTAATAGTTCAAAATCTCTAGAACATATCAAAGATAGTTTTTGGTATTATATAGCCTGTGATATTAGATTTTCATGGCATACCAAATAAAGTAATCGAAGATAATCTGAAATCTTTAATCATTCGAATATAGCATACCATATGTGATAATGTTAGATCATTAGGGATCAGATTATAAGGATCATCAAAGATCTAAGATTATCATACTAATTCTATTTGAATCACCAACACCACCTCAAGATTTTCTTAAATCAGGATATTCCGTCTTTTGAGAAGAATAAGCAAGCTCGGGACTTGGTTGCTTCCAGAATTTCTTCTCCTTTGATCGGTTTTATCTTCTCATCTCTTTCCATCCTTGTTTCCATTTGTTTCTTCGTACTCTCTTCTGCACTCTTTTTCCTTTGATATATTTAATAGGTATTCTTATTCTTTTTGGTGGCAATTAATTTGGGTTCAACTACCAATAAAGCAGTATCTTGCTCATTGCAATATAATTCTTCTATTGGTAAGTTCTGTGATGTGTGTCCTGTTGTTATTGAAAATTATGATCATATATTCATCACATGTTCTTTTGCGTATCAATGCTGGCATTATATTTCTACATGTAGCAAATTTCATATTGTTTTAATTCCTTGTCAAGCCTGTTTTATTATATGCAAAATGACAATATTACTATGCAGTGGAAAATTCTTGTGACCTGTGTTACTTGGATAATATAGCAGGTCAAAAATAAGCGTATATTTAATCATACTTATTCTACGTCTGCTCAAGTCTTACGTAGAGCCATGCTTTTTACGAACAGTCCTGCCTTACACCCATTTAGGCACCAAGATAGCATACAATCCATCGCTGCACCTAGTAGTAGATCTATATCAGTCTCTTGACTACCTCCTCCCTATGGGTTTAAAATCAATTTTGATGGCTCTCTAGTATTAAATCAGGCTTCTACAGCTTATATTCTTCGAGACCATACAGCTTGCTTCTTGCAAGTTGGAGGAAAAAAATTATTCAATGTTTCAGTTCCTTCTGCCGAAATGATTGCTGCATGGTTAGGTGTATCTGTTGCTGTTACTAAGTTTCATGCTACCTATATTTTATCAGAAGGTGACTCACTCACAGTTCTTCATTGGATTGAAGCTTTTATAAGTCAACAGTCTAAACAATTTTCTTTTCTACAGGATATTTTCGATTGGAGGTCTTCATCGAAAGAGTTTAAATTGGCTCATATAAATAGGGAGGGCAACCAAGTAGAAGATTATTTGGCTAACAAGGCTAGATCCGATGATTTTCGATAAAACGATATTCGAGATGTTGACTCACATTGTTTATATCTTCTTCATGCAGATAACTATGGGGTACTGTTTTAATGGAAGGGATGAAAAATCGGAAGAAATGGAAGATAAGGATACACTTGTAGAAATATTGGATGCTTTCGAAAACATCAATATACTTGTTCTGATCAGCATTGATGTTAATCTGTATTTGTCTAGATTTCGGGTACTAACATCCCATTTTTGCAGGAAGTTCAACAAAGCTTTGGGGAATCATATATGGCAATGCTCACAAACTTTGGAGGGCTTCAGTAACATATCATCTACATACAGTAATTTCTTTAACAGAAATCAGTACCATCAGTCCAGTATGCAAGTTAAAAATCAGACCGTTAAAAACAAAAGAGTGGATAAAAGGAAAAATAGTGAGTGTGTTCAAAATAAAAAAAGGAAATGCTTATTGGACAACATATTGAAACAAGAGATTCCCTATCTTCTATCAACATTTCTGCTCATCACTGTGCTTCATTATAATTGGAGTCTTCAAAATTTGGAGCATCTGTTGGAGGTCTTTCTTCCATCAAACATAACTGTCATGAGGAACCTTGACAGATCATCAACCTTTAGATGGACAGATGCGTCGATCACTGACATATTCAACAGGAGGGGGTTTAACACCACCAAGTTTCAAATGTTATATCAAAAATATCGAGGGTATTCAAATCCAACCATTCCGTGTGCTTCACCGCTTGGAGAATCATTTTATTTTTTATGCTTTCGGTGGGAGGCATACAATACTGAGATGGGGGCCTATCACATTATGTTTCAAGTAGTGCATGTACCAGCATTGATTGCAACTGCTCTAAGTGAGTGTAAACTTTCTCTCAAATTTCAGACTTTTGTCGAAGGTAGCAACTCACTACAAAAACAAAAGAAAAAAGAAGAGAGAACAAAAAAGGAGGAGGAGTATCACTCTGTTAATGTGGATGAAAAGGAAAAAAAGAAAAAGAAAAAGAAAGAAAAAGAAAGGAAAAAAAAATAAAAAAAAAAAGAGGAAAAAAAGATCAAAAAAAGAGAAAGAAGGTTATTTTACTAACTTTCTTTATCTTTGTGGTTGCAGGATTAATATGAATGCATTTCATTTACTGATTCACTTCTCTCTTCCTTCACATGACACATGCTTATGGACTTCAAATTTGCACAGTTTACAGACTTTAGTATGCTGTTGTATTTTGACTGGTATGTGGAACCTAATGTGGAATGCTTATTTTCTATCCAGTGCTGCCGACATACAGTCAGGCTGCTCATGGATGCAGGGATCAGGAGATAGTAAAATTTTACAGCCTTTTATCATCAGTCTTTGTTTCAGATATTTTAATGCCTGCTACAACATGGTGCTACTTTACTCTTTAAATGTTCAGAATTCAGATCATAATCATGCAATCTTCCATGGATTCGGGATTATTTTCAAATTATCAACTTCAACCTTTCTACCACAGCATATAGTGTTTTATTATTGGGAGGATTAATATTGCGTTGCTGTTTCATATCTTTTTGGGGGAGTTTTTCTCGGATGATAGTCTTTCAACATGGGATCAGGCTACTGTGTTACATATTACATCTGTTTAATTTCACTCCATGCAGAAGTAAGATCTCATCGGTAACCATGGGACAGTGTTCCGTTATTCACGGAGGTTCTCTTCTACTCATAGCTAATGTTTACAGAAGGCCATACTACATTACTAAAGACAGGTCTGCAGCGCAATTATTCTTGTTGTTTTTCGGTTACAGAGCAATGAAGATTTTCGGTTCTGTTGTCTTATACATCTTACAAATTGTAAGTGTCAGCTTGTGGTTACTAAGTACATTACTGCAGATTTTGGGTTTGTATTTCATATGTGACCCTGTTGTTGCTTTTACTGCTTCCAGACTTGTACAGTGTGCTCTAATTATCATCCGTTGTGAATAAAAGTTTCACTTACTACCAAGGGAAAAAAAAGAAAAAAAAGCGTTCTTTTAAAATAAACCTCTGCATCGCCTTAAACCCAAGGTACCAGAATATTCTCCCAAAACCTGCCATTCTATATTCAAGCCATTCATAAAGGGACAGACCGTCACGCAAAAAAAAAAGAAAAAAAAGGGGACAGACCGACCAGAGCCACACCCAGACCCCACATAACCTATAAAACAAATAAGAAGTAAAAATAAAATTACATGCAACTCCGTATCGACCACCATTTACGGATCGCAAGCAAACCGACGGACAGAGAGCACATGAGTCGTCCTTCTTCGAAATCCGGACGCGCCCAACCTTTTTGTGCTGCCTTTGTCGGCAAGTCCTACATAATATTGCAATTAGAGTCGTAGTAGGGCTGATGAACCACCACAGGGACGTGAGGATATGCCCAGGTCGCCGGCGGCACGGTCTCCTTCTCCTCCTTCTTCTCTTCCTTCTTCTCATCCATTGCTGCAACGCTAACCAGCTCGGCATAGCCCATTCGTTTCCGAAGTGTTGTTGTCAGTGCAATCGAGTCGACTCCATCTCCCTCCACTTCCATCTTGTCCCCGTCTATTTTTGCAGATATTACACCTGCCATTCCATCATCCAAAACACCAATCATAAGAAATTCTATCACCTAATTAATTCTTAAGCTCAACTTGCAACACACGGAAATAAAGAAATTAAAATCAAGAATTCACACCGGAAGGAACAAGTACAAGAAAACGACATGTGTTCCGTGGACTTCATCAAATAATTGAGTGAATTAGTAAATTCTTAGTTCCCTACAACTAATTAAGCTGGGACGAATAAGAAATAGAACCATATTTCTTTCCTTTTTCGAAGAAAATATATTATCTTATTATTTTTTAAGTGGCTTAAGATTTCCTTATGCTGTCCAACCGAAGTAGATAAACAAAGTAGAAAACTGAACAGACACAGACAAATATCTCGAGCATGGTATGTGTCCGCGTATGTAGCTGGAAGGGGGCAGCCGGAGTTAACAACCATCCCTCTCTCTCACACTCTCACACAAACGAGGAGCATATGTGTCTGAAAAACTAAAGAAAGTACAAAGTATGTAGAGTACAAGAAAAGATGCTGACACTTTGGTGGTATAAAAAACAATTAATTAGCTCGTTGGAAGGTGTCTGTGCGAGAGATTACCGGTTGATCCAACAGCACTCTTGAGAGCTTTCGAGCGCTTCTTGGAGTCGTCCATCGAGACCTTCATAACAATTTTTTGCTGCCACAAAGCAACATACAGATTTAGATCATCTGAATTCGCTAGAAAGTTATATTCATCTCCCCTTCGAAGCAGAAAGAACTCACCTTCACCATCCTGGTAGACCGATTAATTGTTTCTCCTTTGGAAACAGGGGAGGACGACTGCGCTATGGGTGTACCGAAAGGACTTGGAAAACTAAGGCTATCTTGCCTGCCTTTATATAGAAGAGTGAGGATCCTGCGAACCTCTTTGGAGAGGGGTTTAGAAGGAAGACGGAAATGTCCGCATATTTCTATCGAGGAAACAGGGGACCGGTGGGAATCAGCGACAAAGTGAGCCCGTGGAAACGGCAACGTAAGGCAAAGCGCGCTTGCCGTCGGACTTGGCGTCATTTTTGAAAGATATTTTGGATGTCATGATTACGGACTCGATGTTGCCGCGTTGCTACTTTGACCGACGACGGCACGCGAAGCTTCCTCTAAGTCAAGTCTTCTGAGTGCCTTGCCATGACTTTTCTAGTGTCGATTAAATTAATACAGATGATGTTGTATGATGAGATTTAAGATGACTTTTAGTCTTCTTCCGAGTCTTTTTGCCCCCGATCCGTCCCCAAAAAAATATTAGTTACAACGGTGATATCATATTAAATTTATAATAAATTAATAAAAAATTTTATATTTTATCAATTATCATGTATTACATCAATTCTCATAAATAATATCGTACATTATTTATATATATTTTATTTATTTTTAATTTTTTATTAATTTATTATAATAATGATGTGATACCGTCGTTGTAACTAATATTTTTTTTTTTTTCTTTGAGGGAGATGGAGGTAGCCAGATGCTGCCTTTAGAATTTTATTAAGAAAATAAATATTTACTGGTCTCTTCTTAAGTCAACCCAAGCAAGTTGCTTGGTTGAAGAGCTCGTACCGTGGTTTCTACGGTCATACATGGGAGAAAATGCATCTAACTGGTATCAACCACTACCTTGGACTCAGCTGATTATTTAGTTGGTACTGGCCTCTCTCCAAGTCCAAAATATAAATTTTATAATATTATTTTATAATTTAAATAAATTATATTTAAAAATTAAGATATTGTTATTATTATTATTTTTTGCTGGGACCCGTTGCAATACAAACTAGAGGTGTATTTTGATCGTTATACTCAATAACCTGGGTTCAATTCTTGCATGTACTAGAATTTGGGAGGATGGGGCGATTCGACCAGGGCTGTTTTGTGTGTGTAGAACTCAGGACATTGGAGAAGGTGTTCCATGCATGTTGTTGTAATAAAACTGGTTAGTATAGCCTCAAGAAGCTCAAATAGAAAAGTCCAGCCTTCTCAAAATTAAATTTACAAATCTGACCTATTAGTCATTTCCTCTTGCAATGATGGATAACCTCATATGCTCCAAGGGGAGGAAAAAAAAAAGGGGAAATGGTAGCAAATTTGTTTTAAGCTTCTATAATTTCAGTTTGGTTACTAGGATTGTACGACCCTATGACAGGGTGCTGAGTCCGTTAGCTTAGCGTGTAATTAACCGGGAAAAAGAAGGATGATGATTGACAAAGGATACCAATGTTTTGTAATTTTGCTAACATTGAGGGGTCATAATTGCTTCCCCACCTTCACCCTAACCTCCCCTTCCTCCTTGCCCCCCACGCCTCCGCCCTCCTCCTCCTCCTCCAGGCTGCCCTCTTCCTCCCCCTGTCCGCCGTCACCACCCTCCTTGTCCTCCTTGCGGTCGCCTCCGCCCACCGACGACCCGCCTCCACCTACCGACGACCGTTCTGCCATCTTTTGTCCTTCCGGCCGCCCCCTTCTCCTCCCCCCATATCTCACTCGCCTTCCACCTCCTCTTTGTCGCCTTCCCCCACCAATGACCCCTCTCCCGTCCACCGCCTTGCCACCTCCAGTTTGCCGCTGCCATCCTCCTCCTCCTCCCTCACCCACCCCCTCCCGCACTCCTCTTTCACCTCGCCTCCCTTGCCTTCACCTTCTTCCCCGCCGCCTTCGCCCACCAACGTCCGCTCTCCCGTCCATCGTCTCACCGCCCTCCTCCTCCTCCGCCGCCGCCTCCCTCCGGACTGCTCTGCCTCATCCTCCCTTTAGTTCCTCGAGTCCAGCCTCTCCTCGAAGCTTTCATCCCTAGCTGTTGCCACCGACTCCTCAATGTCCGTATTGTCTCCGTTACGTATTGTGATCTCAAGCACTGCGTGACGCTGCCGTCGCCGTTGCCGTTGCCGTTGCCGTCAGAGGGTGTGTTGGCCGGAGGCAGCATGTTGCACGTGGCAGGGAGTACATGAAGGATGGGATGGATCGAGATGGAACGCGGTGAATGTTAATTTTTCAAATATAACTCGCCAACATGAATCCCTGTTTTTTTTTTTTAAAAATAAAAAATAAAATATAAGAACACCCTCCACCTTTAATTCAATTTTATTTACATCTTTTTGATTTTAAAATATATTAAATTAATCTTTCAATTTTCGATATATTTTAATATAATCTTATCGTCTATCTCTACTTATGAAATAATATCATTATTTTATAAAATAATTAAATTATTTTTATCTCTATTTTTTCCTCTCCAATTGCTCCTCTTCTTCACTTATGACATCTATCCTCACTTCTTTCCCATCTTCCTCTTCCTCATTCTCTTCTTCTCCTCATCATCCACCACCTCCTCTAAGTCCTTCCCCCTCCTCTTTTTTCTCTTCTCCCACTTCTCCTCTTTGGATTCTTCTCTTCTAAGCATGCCCATGTTTTTCTCTACGGTGGCTTCCACCACTTCCGTTCCTTCCTTATCGACTATCTCTCCTTCTCTTCCTCTTCTTCTTCATCAGTTTTTTTACTCATTCTCCTCCTCCAAGCTCATCATGACCCCTCCTTCCTTTTCTTTCTCTTTATCCATTTCTCTTCCGTCTTCTCTTCCTCCTCCTTTTTCAAGTCTGCTTGTGAGCTCTCTCCCTTTATGATGGTTTTCTTCACCTCCACCTATCTCACTGGCAAGCCCTCCTTGCCCCCTCCTCCCATTCCTCCTCTTTCTTCTCTCCTACTTCTTCTCATCTTCCTCTAAGCCCGCCCACCTCTCCTTCCCCATCTCTTCCTCCATCTCCATCTTCTCTTACCGACAACCTCTCTTTCTCTCTCCTCTCTTTTTCTAATTCACTTCTCCTCATCATTTTCCTCCTCTAAGCTGACTTATGAGTGCTCTTCCTCTCTCATCCTCTTCTGCCTACCCATTTTTCTCCTCCTCCTATCTCGCCTATGAGGCCTTTGATCTTATTCTCCCCTTCCATGCCAGTCTTCATGATCCCACCCTTTTCCTCCATAGCAACTCCCTTCATCTTCATCTCTTTGATTTTTTCTTTTCGATGATCCATCCAATATAAGCGAAGGATATTTTCATCTATTAAAATAGAAAACTAATACCGTTAGTTAGTAAATGAATATGATTGAATCGTATTGGAATATTTTAAAAATTTGAAGGACTAATTTGACGTGCTTTAAAGTCGTAGAATTATAAATAAAATTAAGTTAAAATTGAGACGAAGTTTCTATAATTTATTTAAAAAATAAAAAAATAATAAATTTTTAAAAAATCTAATATAAAAAATAAAAAAAATTACATTTCATCCTCTATCAATTAAAAGTACTCAAGTTGCGAATGAACCCATGTTGCGCCGCGACTTGTTGCAACATAGCTCAATGACACGTTGGAGAGTAGAGAAATCTAGAGAATCATTAGGAGAATGCAGCTCTTTTCGTGCTCTTTTTTTTTTTTTTTTTTTTTACATTTTGTCATGGTACAATCAACATGCCAATAAATCAGCATTAATATAACCACACATCAATGTACCCCAAAATTAAAAAAACAATAAAAAAGTGCAAATCACATAACTTTTAGATTTTATGCATCAGTTTTATATTAATCAGATGTGAAGTTTTTATTAGGAATCTGCCAGTTAAACGCATAAGTTCATAGTTTTAAAAGAATGAAATTCCTTGAACACATTAAACTGCTCATAAGAGACGAGTGACAAGCAATCAGATAGAACATATGTTTGAAAAAACTTCTGATACTAATTTCTAATTTTGGTGCATATTATTCAAATAAACCTTTTATCTACCCTCCTTGAGTCTCCATTAGAGTTGAAACACTACCGCTTGCCCAAACATGGATGTGCCACGTACATCTCCTCTTTTTAACAAAAATATATTCTAGTTAATTCTAGCCTTGTATAAAAGAGTGGAAACAAGAAATATGGATTATTGAAAGGTGAGACTCCATTAACTAGATGGGAGATCGAAGTCTGTTTCTTTTCTTTTCTTGATAAATTAAGGATCGAATCTATCATCTTTTTTGTTATGATCAAAACATTCACATTTCAAATACGTGTACTACTGAAGCTTAGCATTGTCTGTAAAAAATTATCCAATATAACCAAATCTGAAACTGAAAGAGAAGTTGGAGGTTTTAATGGTAAACTCCTCATTGATATCCCAAAAAAAAAAAAAAAAAAAAAAAGCAAAACTAAACTTTCTCATTTTCATGCATTGCTTCTCATGTTCTTCCCATTTAATGCAAATTCCTTTTCTTCCTTTTTCATCCACAAAGCAAAATTGGACCACTTATATATTGTTCTTTAGCCACCTTCATTAATCAAATCAAAAACTAATGCATGCACCATAGTTACTATTAATATATCAACCATACGATCCATGTGGTATAATTTCTTCTTCTTTTTTTAACTATTTTAGGAATATAATGTAACCATATAATAAATTATACCTAATAAAAGAGTTCAACAATATAATTTTTACGATACAGTAAGCAGTGCATTTTATTAGTAATGGCTGGATAGAAACTTTCGTCATCAGTATTGCCTTAATTGATACCAATATTCACTAGATAAAAGGAGAATCTTGTACAAGCCAGGCATCATAGTACCACATAGGGACATAATTTTTTTTAACTATTTTTAAAATACAATATGATAATAAAAAATTTATAATTAATAGAAGATTTCAATAATCTAATTTTTGTTATATATTAAGTAATAAATTTTAGAATTAGTTGAGTACATTAATACTGACATCACTGATATCTATTGTGTACTGAGTAATAAATTTTAATGATGGTTAGCTCGTTAATGCCAACATGCTTATGGAGAGTGGAGTCTACAAAACTCTGGCCGTTAATGATAGTGTCAGTGATATTGGTATCCATATGGTGAATGGGATAACTTAGCAGAAGCTTAGTCTCTATGCAGAAATTTAGATATGGCATCGTATGGTATCTTATACCTTTCTTTCAATTATTTTTGAAATATAATATATGATATAATAAATTAGATAATTGAGATGCTTAAATATATTAATACCTATGTGATTAATATCTATTACGAACTTTCTCTCTCTGGGCCAAACCCGTTCCATTTGCTCCCCGACCCATATGGTATCACTAAAGCACCAATTTTTAGTCTTAAAATCCAATATTTGTAAGAAAAATGGCATCATCATTCCGCTTGGTTGCAGCTCTTCTGCTCTCGTCGTTCCTCCAAATCCAAAGATCGGTTTCGATGGTGGATGCCGCCATTGGGGTGAACTGGAGAAGGCTGTCGTCCCGCCGGCTGCAGCCCGACATTGTGGTGGATTTCATGAAGGAGAGCAGGATCTCCAAGGTGAAGCTCTTCGATGCCGACCAGACCGTGCTCCAGGTGCTGGTGGAGACCCCCGACGACATGCTTGTGGTTTTGGGTTCTTCACCCGCCGCTACCGATCTATGGTTAAAGGGGGCGTCGATATCAAGTATTTCTTGGCGGTTCTTGATACGGTTTTCTTCGATCTTTTTTATATAACGCCTTTTCTCTGTTTTTGCAGTAATTGTTTTTTATTTTCGGTGTTTCTTTCCGCGAATGCTGAATAATTCGCCCGTATTTTCAAAGAGAAGTTGTTATTTTTTTCCTCTTTTCTTATATTTGTTGAACACCGGGACATGTATCGCATTTATTTTTGTTAGTGCAGGATTTCAAAATGCGGAGGAGATGCTATTAGTACATTCATTAGTTTATCTCAATGGAGTTTGCAATATTAGTATTATTGCTATTTGATTGGGAATTATTTTTTTTACCTTCAAAACATTTAGATATTCAGGTAATTAATCATTCCTCTCTAGAAAGAACTGTACAAGGTTCGTGCAAACGAAAACCCTCCGTCTCTCGGCCCACACCCGCCGTCGTATTCTCATTCTCTGTTCTTAATCCTTTGGATGAGCTTTGTTGATTCGATCAGAATTATCTGTAAAATTTGAAGGATCTGGGAGGATGTTGGTTACTCGAAATTGCGTGATTTCTGCAGATTGGTCGGGTGAATGGAGTCTTGGAAGGTTGCTAATCTTCCAGTTCAGAGATTTTTGAGATTCCAAAGTTAACCTTTCTAATGGGTTTATTGCCCCAAAAATCTTGGGGACTGCAGATGGGTGGTGTCCTCCAGTCCCCTCCCCTGTTATTCTGTCTCTGTGCTTTTTTATTCGTTTATCTTTGTATTAGACTATTAGTGCGGAGATACCGCTCCTAGAGGAGAATTGCACATTCAGATGGCCCTTAAAGGTTATTTGCAATCCATTGCTCTCATATATGTACCAAGAACCCGGACACAACATAATCCAATGTTGAATTGAGAATCTGAACAAAGAAGCCTAACTTGAAAGAGCCCACAAGAAAGATATTCCACCTAATTATGCTTTCGCTTTATTTATATTATATTTATTGCTAATATAATCAAATTTAGCAGAAAATAATCTTGCACACTACATATTGTGAGGAATCTAATTAGGTTTTGCAGGATTAGTTATAATAGTTACTAATGCGATCTCTAGTAGTATGATAATACATCTGCTAATGATGACTAAACCCATTGCATAATTTGATTGATTGATTATCCTTTTTGGTTAAAAGGCACAAAATCTTCTGTTGTTTAGCTGTGCATAAATTTTTGTAGAGTCATTGGTTTATAATCTTGCAGAAATCATCATAAGAATTATAATGTAATGAATATCGTGATTGCTGTCCTACATATCATGAGCATGTCGTTACGAACCTATGCTACTTGCATGTTGAACTAGATGGACCCACCATAACTTTATGTGCATGTTCTATTTTTTTTAAAGTTTAACATTACTAGCACATTCATCTTAACTTAGTCATATAAAATTCTGTATTCTTACATCTATGTCAATTCATTTTTATAACTTTTGAATCATGATTGTTATATTCATTTCATTTTAGATTGATTCAAAGGAATGCCATAAGATATATCTACTGCTGCCATAATAGAACCCACAGCACCTTATCAAATAAAGTTAATATTTTATATCAACATTGCTAAGGAGTTCTCTCAAAAATTGAAAAAGTGCTGAGGAGTTGTAGGATGCACTAAAATCTGAACATGGTCTACATAATGTTGAGGGCAAATACTTTACATCTTGAAATTTGTACCTCTATATAATAGTGGACAAATTCATTATTCAACAAATGCCTGAACTCTAAGACCTTCATAGTGGAGGTAGAGCAGATCAAACTATCCTAAACGACGATGACCAAGTATATCCTACACTAAGTACCTCCAACCTGGTTGAGCTTCGCAAGCACTTGTAGACATTCCCTAGGAACATTAACCCTTACAATAGCTTTCTACTCCCCATGTTCTTTTTTTAAATAGAAAAAAATGGATTATGTTGGGGTTGTTTAGAACAACATCTCTTGCCTTTATCATTTCATAATTTCTTATATATTTCTTTTGTCTAATATAAAACTGTTTTCCTTTCATGCCCTTTTTGTTAACCTTTGTCATCTGCTAGTCTTGTTGGCTAGGATGTTTAGTGTCCATAAACTTCTAAATATTCATAATTTGTATGGAAACTAGTGAGGAAAAGTTGTTTCCTTTCCTCTCTCTTTTTGGCTTCTTTCTCTAAAAAAAGCATTCTTTACCTTTCTTCGCTCCCTGCATTTAATTATTTTTCTCTATGGGGCATCAATAGCTGAGATTACTGCATTCATATTCCCTTTATGATTGTGCAAGTGGAGGGAATGACACTGCTAGGTTTTTTACTTATTCACACTGTTGCATGGAAATGAAAATCAGATTTAGACACATATCTGGGTGTATGACCGCAAAAGATAACAAGAAGAGATATAAGGACCACAGGAAAAAATTACTATATATATGTTTTTAACAGATATTATATAGTAGAAAACACTAACATTATTTGTTAAGGTGTTTAAATATACATGTTCCTCATCATCAAATATTAACTCAAGAATAAGAAAAAACATGACATTTCACAAAATTATTTCAACATCCAAATTCTTAAACCAGCTCTATGTCCCACTAAAGCTCACTTCTGATGTCATTACAATGGGTCAGACCCATTCTGAATGAGTCCAAGTCTCCATCAATTTCCAAAAGCTGCAACCAAAGAATATGATAGATATCTAAGCAGCCGAAGGATATGATAAACATCTAAACATCTGACGTTAATCATGGATACATATCAACATGAGTTCTTTTAGCTGAATGTGAGAATCCAGGCAGCACAGGTTATTTGTATCCTGGCACAGGATCACCACTTCACCTTTATGAAGGAAGCAATCAGCCTCGTGCACTGGTTCATTGCAACTTGAACAACAGGTTAGCCTATTCGTTTCTATAAATTAGTCAATTTTTATTTCTTATTTAGTTTCATATCATAATAAATTAGTCATAGATTCTATACTGTAAGGACTTTATTAGATTTTACAAGATTAGTTCTATCTAGAGGGAGGGATACTGGGTTGCAGATTTGCTTGCAAAACTAAGGTGTCGGAGTTCATTAGAACAATGAAGACTTTCCTACCGAGCTTCTGATATAGCTAGGATAGATATGTTGGTTTCAACTAACATAGGGTAGTTATCTGGATTATCATCTCGTGCATCATTAAAATAAGTTCTTTATAAAAAATCACCTGAGCAATTTGAGTGTCAGACCATGTTCATTCGCTAAGTGAGTCAAAATTGCGGCCATATGTAGGGTCAAAATAGATGCAAGAAGTTACTACTTTGTACGTCTTTGATTTTTTTGGAATAACTCTACTTTGTACTGTAAAAGCAAGATATAGGATATAACAATTTTGCCGCTGAGTCAATGCTGGATTTAGCTTATGACTCTTCTTGCTCCATGGCCTTCATTCGAGCAGTTGCAGTTGCGGTGGTCACAAAGAGGGCCACCACCATGAGCCAGGCTATAAGAGCAAGAAGAGTGCTCTTCCTCATCCTCACCTCCTTCTCAAACCCAAGGATACGAGTAATAGAATCTTCTGCCAGGTATTTGTAGAAGCTCATTCCGTTCTATCTTAACATCTTTTGAGATCTATTTCAAACCATCCAATTTTATGTTATCAACATCTTGCTAGATTTATTTCTAACCATCCATTATTATGTTATCCACACACACACACACACACACACACACACGACGGAATAGTGACTTGGGATCACCAGTTATACCTTGCCTTGAATAGTGTTGGTTGTATTAATTCTTTCAGATATATTTGAATGGTGAAAGGGAATGCAAGCAATTCACGCTGTTCTGTTCCTATCATCAATGGGAAAAGCCAAGAAAAATCGAAAGACCAGTTTGACAAATTCTGAAACATGCCAAAGATCATTAATCAAAGACATACCAACTCACAGGTGACAACGATACAAATGTATTGGAGTTAGCTGGTCCAAATTTTTGGCCAGATCTCAACCGAGGCCAAGGTCCAAATCCTAGTTAGTTCATCATCGCCACTCTTCTCGCAGCTCTTCATCACCTATGTAGCTGTGGAGATTGATTTATATTCATGTAGTTACTGCATGTCAATAATTAACTTAGTTGTCTAATGTAGTAACCATATGCATGCCTTTCAGTTATATTTCCAAATATTCATAAACTCTGTAACTTGCTATTACAGAGGGCTATGCAAAGTTAGAAGTCTGTTTTTCCTAATCAGCTTAGCTATCTAGAAAAGTTGGTTCATTGCCCTCTAATATGCGCATTGTGAGGACCTATGTGGGTATATGTTGAGTCCCATGGGCCGAGTAGATTTTGGATACTTATACAGAACTAAGAAATCCAAATAATATCTTCCTCCTAGTCCTTTTGAGTGAGATCTTAAGTTGTTACACACATAATTCAGATTCCTCTTTCTCCACAGAAAGAGAGAGAGAGATAATTGCTGACTGTAGAGTTACGAGTAAAGGGCAACAGTTCTTTCTATCTGTAGCAGAGAACTTTTATTTAGTACATCAGAAACACTGATATTATGAAATACAGAGTTTTCAGTGACTAAATGCCTTCCTTTTATTTTAGAAACTCATGATTGCTCCGTCACATTTTTCAGGTCCCATATTTGAAGAAGATCAGAGTTGAAATGCCAGGGAAGGCAATAACCCTGATTGATGTCTATGGGCAGCAGTTATCCCCACAGCAGGAATGCCCGCATACTCCTGGCCGTACAATCCAGCAGCACCTGCATGCTTCAGTGATTGAGGGGGAAAAACGGTCGTCAAGTCTCCCAACAAAGAAGGAAGAATATAAGAATAAGAACAGCTAAGACAAGTTTAACGGCAAAAAAATCTCAAAACTATCTTGTTTTAGTAACAATAATCAATGTTGTGGTGAGTGGTGAGTGATCTTTCTGCTGAAAGTTGAGAATTCTTCTAGTTTTTATCTTCACAATTAGCATTGCGCGTTCAATCCAAGCAGGAATAATCAAAGAGAAATTTACTACTCCACTAGCTGCCTTAAGTGTGTTACAAGAACATAGCATGGAGGCTTACGCAGCGAATCGATCTCATGCTCCATAGCCTTCATTTGTGCAGCAGCAGTTGCAGTGGCCACAAAGAAGGCCACCACCATGAGCCAAGTGACAAGGGCAACCAAGGTGTTCCTCCTCATCCTTAACTCCCTTTCAAGCCCAAAGGTATGAGTAATAAAACCTTCTCCCAACTATTTATAGAAGAAAGTCTCTAACTCCATTCCATCTTTATCTCCACATGTTCTCATTTTTCTTTACAGACCATCCACCGGAGCAGTATTGGCCCTTTGTTGGTGAATGATGGAATGATGAGGTGGGATGTAACACTATGTTGGACCGCTACCTTTCCTTTTGTAGTGTTATGGACTTTCAGATATCTTTGACTGCCGAAATCGAAGGCAAACAACCCACCGAGTGTTCTTTCTTATCCTAAAGAGAGAAGACGAGAAAAAAATAATCAAAGGATCGACATCACACTAAGAAAACATGTCAAGAGTCTTTAGAAACCTGCATAGTTACAACCAAACGCATTTGGAGTTGGCTAGTCCAAAATATTGACCGAGCCTCTATCGAGTCCCCGTTCCACACGTCTATTAGCACCGCTGTCCTTGGAGATCACACCACCGCCCTGTAGCTAGGGAAGTTTCTTTTCTTTAGAATAGCAACTAGAGGGTTGATGGACCGATTCGGAGTTGAGCTTCAGCAAATTCTATCAAATCGAGGTTCTTAGCTATGGATACTTGCCTGGACTGCCACACAAGCAAAATATATAGCATGTTCTCACTGTCTGCACCAAGTGGACTGACAACAATACTTTATATAGTCTGGAGGTGTTAGTTATTTGTAAAGTCTTTGAAACGTGGTATGAAAGACCTACAGCATGGAGCTGAAAATCTTATGGGATTCGTAAATTGGGCCACTCATGCAAGCATAGCTCTATCAACTACACACTTAGCCCAAATTTTATGGATTGGATTTTTTTTTCCTTCTGCAGTCCAAAAACTAGGATTTGGATAGGCTTTTAGAAAATATGAGTTAGACAGGCCAACAGGCTCATATAGAAATATCCAAATAGGCTCTTATTATGAGAAAATACGTATTACAATTCAGTGCATGTAGTTCATAGAAAGATAACAAAAAATTATAATGTTAGTCTCATCCCACCATGCTGCATTTAAGACCCTAATAATAACCTCACAGGTGGCTCTACGAGCAATTCTTGTATCATATAGATTTTTGCATGATTACGACCTATGATTTTTCTTTTTAAAAACGGAAAAAAAGCTGTCTTATGTTGAAAGAAAATTGAGAAAAGGGGAGGACAAGAGACATCAGGAAAGAAAACTGAGATCATCCCTTTCATTTGAGACTCTAAATGTAGAATTGTAAATAGTAAAGTGCGTTGAGAGGGCCGATGGGTGATTACAAGGATTGATGGATGGCGGAGGGCATTTCTTTGGCGAGAAAAATATCGGGTGAGTGGAGTCAAATGCCTTGTTAATTGGAATACTGTTTGCAAATCCAGATTTCAAAACTGCCTCGGTGTCAAAAACCATACTGAAAATGCACCCGTGGAAGAGAGTTAGTTATTCATGCTCGGTATACTTGAGAAGAAAGTTGTGTTGTTGAACTAGAGGAGACATGACTGATTGCTCACCGTTATATTTTTATAAGGTAAATCAGGCGAAATAAGGCACTTCCTTCTCTTCATTAAAAAGAAATATTTACAACATATTTATACGTGGTTAGAATGGACAATATCTAGATTCTTACATTGGTGATGGAATCTCTACCCAAAGGGAGGTGAGAATGGAGTAAAAGAGATAAGTTACAAGAAAATTTCTTGTGTCTTTCGACATGTTTGCCCGTGTGATGGGCTGGTCTAATAAAGAAAATTTCTTGTGGCTTTCAACATGATTTTCCATGTGATAGCTTGAAGAAAATTGGAGTCTTCTTCCTCAACGGCTCTTGAAAGGAGTCGAAATCTTAAAAGGTCACCGAAGGCTAAGGAACCCCTAGCCTCCATCTCTATTTAAGACATCCTAAACCCTCTTCAAGCTATTATCGATCGTTGATTTAGCCATCAATTTCACAGTGAAATCTGTTGGTTTCATTGTTGATCTACTCTCTGATCCTCCCTCATCGAAGCCTCGTTGGAGCTAAGGTAAGTCTTAGCCTCTCTCTCCTTTAATTCCTTTTCTGTCCATGGCCTGAAACCATCGCCATTGGCGGTTGGGTTCCTTGAAAATCCACCCAAAAGAATCCTTTATTTTTTCAGTCATTCTTTTCCTTTGTCTAGCTACTAATGTTGCCATCTCTTGATGCTGGACCTATGATTGAGTTATCTAGCCTCCCCATGTCCCTTTCATGTCGGAGCCATGGCTGTCGGTGAGTGGTCAATGATCAAAAATTCAAGAAAAAAGATCGGATCCTTTATTTTTCAAACTTTCTCATAATTTTCATATTGATCGATGACCACCGTCAGTCGTCCACTATTGTCCACTAGTGGCCATGCATTGCTACTCACCGTCGGACCTCCAATTGTGCTACCGCAACCTATCGGAGCATTAGCCACTCCCCTGTTTGGCCAGAAAAGAAGAAAAATAGATAAAAGGAAAAGAAAAAATGGAAAAGGAAAAGAGAAAAAGAAGAGTTATCTCTCTCTCCTTCTCTCTAGGATTTCTCTCTCTATGCTCTCTCAGATAATGACTGGATACTAGTCCATTATTTTCTTTCTCTTGAAAAAAAAGGAAAAGAAAAGAAATAAGAAGATCCATTCTCTCTCCATTTTCTCTTCTTACTTTCTCTCTCTTTACCTGCTTTCTCTTTAAGAAGACTTATGCATCTCAAGATAAAATCCCAACTTTCTATTCTAGGGACCCAAGTTGACCCTTAGCGAGAAGGCTTTGAATCATCTTAGTGTCCAGTTTGCTTGTCGAATTGATCATCCAATTATGTCAAGTATCTTTGAAATCCAATATTGATGAACTCTTTGGAGAAATCTGGGTCTCAATCAAGTCTGTACCTCATGATTTCTTGATCAACTTATATCTAATCCATCCAGTCTATGGGACTGAACATTCGATCAACAGTCTTCTCTTTTTAATTAGTATTTAAGTCTATTGAATTTATCAAATAAAAATTACTTATATTTTTAATATTTTAAATAGGATTAGCAGATTCACCTAGCAAAGTTTGAAAATCCAAGACGATCAAGGTAAATAAATCTTATACTCCTTATTTATTTTAAATTATCATATTTTTTATACATATGATCCATCATTAATAAAATCATATTTTTTATAAAGTAAAAGATCAACATATGTGCTATAAAAAAGCATGCTTTATTACGTAAAGTAATTCTATGAATGTATTTTATGAAAATAGTATATTTATGAAGTATGAATTTTATTATTTTTTTGATCTATGTATGTATATATTTTTTTAAAAAATAAAAATTTTAAAGGCTCTTAAATAGCTATGCATGAATCGCTTTGGGAAAGTCAACATCTAGAGCTAGCATCCATATGAACATAGGTCTTACCAATGGAAATAAAGTTGGGGCACAAAATAAGAACTTTTTCGATTAAGAACATAGGCCTTGTTACGGGTGTAAAATGACCATAGCGCAAATATCTATGAGTAATATTTTAAAATATGATATAAATATATGACAAGAACGACTTATAAATCATGTTAATGAAATGTTCATGACTTATACATGCATAATTTATTTTATGACTTTTTTATTATATACTCTATGAAATGTTTATCATAAAAAAAAACTTATATTTGATTCAGTAAGTATAAGTTTTACTTACTGAGCTGGTGTAACTTTTATCTCTTCATTTATTTATTTATTTTTGTTTAACGGATAGATAAGGTTAAGAATAAGAAATGATTCAGGTTTGGGGGTCTACGCTAGCAAGCTTGAAAATTATTAAATGATTATGGACTTGTAGTCAATTATTTAGGAATTGTGAGATATGGGTTTTGGTATTTGATATTAGATTTAGATGTTTTGAACTAGTCTTAGTTTAATTACTTGATGAATGATATAATCGAATCTTTTATTATATTTTATTTATGATAGATTTTAGCAAATTATAATTAATAGGCTTCGTATTGTTGTAGGCGGTATCCCATGATAACATGATCATATTATGTCCCAGATTTGGGACGTAATAGTCTGAGCATTAGTTTTCCAAGAATTTGAATGTGTGAAGGATTTTGTTGAGCATTGTGTTAATTGATGAACTCTTCAAGGAAATTCCTTTGTTCCTCTTGCCCATCTGAAACTCTCTCTCACATTCTTTCTTGCTCTCATATAGATTCTATTTGGGAGGGCTTATGCTCGCTCTTGCATGTCTCTCCTCCATCTGGGAACTTTCAGACCCTCTGCTCCAAGTTGGTTGATAACTCTTTTCCAAAGGACATGCTCATGCTATTCTCATGTTACTTGTGGCCTCATCATGGAGCTTTTGGAACGAGCAAAATTTCATATCTTCCTCCCCCCCCCCCCCAACAAAAAAAAAACGCTTCAGCTATAGTTATGGCTCATAAGGTATCTCTGTCTTAAATGACTGGTCTTTACTTTGTGGTTTCAGAGATCTTCCTGGCTATGGCAAAATCTAGGAGAAAATCAGCAGGTTTCACACCATCTTCCAGCATCCAGACTCGACTTGTCTACTTTGGACCTTCCTCAACTTTGGCTAATTCTGATGGGAGTCATATGAAAAGATGGAGCCTGGGATGCATTATTCGACCTCCACAACCAGCACCAATTTGCAACTATATCAGTTGATGGTTTCAATGTTCTGTTTATCATAATTCTCTTTATCTATGGTTGAGGAGTTTCTTTTTTTTTTTTTGAATGGAAAGGGAGGCTTTGAAGCACCCAGAATATTTTATTGAAAAAAAAATATGTACATAATATACAAAGATAGGAAAAAAAAAGAAGTAAGACTGCTAGGTGCAGTCTGACAAAAAGAAGACCATTAATCCTTGCTATCAGTGCCTTTCACCAATGAGAAAACAAGTGTTTTTTGTTTGTTCCTTTATCAGTATTTTCCCCTCTTTCTTCTTGAATTCTGATCACCTTTAAGCATATAACTTTTGTCTCAAGCTTTCAATTGTTCGATCAACTCTATCACATGCTGTTTGTGCTGTTCCTCATATATAGTCATCCAACTCTGTAAAAAAAAATTGCTTGCTCAAGGATGATATCCGGTGATGTGGCTTCTGAGCAAAATAGATGATATCCGGTGATGTGGCTTTTAAGCAAAATATTTTATTATTTCGCTTCTTCCATATGCTCCATTCCACGACGACAACCAGCGAGTCTCATGTTGCTCTTCTCCCTTTGTGTTTTAATTTTTTTCTCCATCATAATTCTATAATGGAATCTGGAAGAGGGAGAAGGAATAATTTTGAAATAATAGCCTTCCAAACCAGTTAAGAAATAAATGATCTCGTCTCTTCTACATTGCCACAGAGAATACATTTAGAACCCCAAGCCAGCAGCAGGACAATGAGGTAAAGAGAGCATCTTTGGTACGGAGGATTGTGTTGAAAGTAAGAGAGTAGTTCTTTGCAAGTGTGAATTTTAAAGTTAAAAATGGAAAAAGAATAGCCTTCCGGAATGACTGCTGGTTATCGGAGGAACCGCTAAAAATTTGCTTCCCAACATTATTTTTTCTCTCCAAGAAATCATGTGCATCAGTAGCAGAGTCTCTTCGGAAGGTACAAGAAAATTCGCACTTTATTACCACTTTAAACTCAAGAGGTAAGGATGAGCTTCAGCAATTAAAATCACATCTTGATGGAATAATATTTTCAAACGGAGAAGACGAAGTAAAGTGAAAATAGAATAGTTCAAAAGATTTTAAAATAAAACATTGTTACTCTTTTTTCATGCGTGGGGGAGTGGTGTCGCACTTTGGAAAATTCAATTGGAAGCTACCCCATTCTAGAGAAAGTCAAAATTTTTAACTGACTTGTGTTGCACTGTCAGGATTCGATACCACACGATGCAGCAAGAAGAAAAAAAAATAAAATAAAAAATATAATATAAATACATAGATCGGCCTCAAACCTATCTTCATGGGGCATACAAGTTTCATTATTAGAGAATAAAACAAAATTAATACAATAGAAACTCATCACTCAACCCTTGTACAAGAGTCTCTTAAGAAAAAACTCTAAAATCCTCACAAAAACTCTCTGAAATTTTTGTTGAAGTCTTTCTGCATCTCCAAGACGTCACCAGCTCTCCAACGATACTGACGGCTCATCAATCGGAGTTATATAGACTTCAAAATCATAAAATTATTGTTTCAGTAGGAAACAGAGCCTCCATCAAGCCTAGAACCATTCCCGATCATGATCGGCTCGCACCAGAGCCGTCCGATCGCGCAAAATAGGGCCACTGATCACCTGATCAAATTCGGAATCAACCACAGCTGTTCGATCATGATCGGCTATATTCTGAGCCCTCCGATCGTGCAAAATACTCTCTGAACCATGCGTGGACCGTGTGTTTGGTCCACACCAATCCCATGGACCGCCAGCTCCCCACGGTCCACAGTGGACCATGTAGGGGCGTTGGGCCTGGGCGCCCAGTGTGCACTGGGTCGGCCTGCCAGCGCATGCTAGGCCAGCCCGCACGCGCGCTCATGTTGGGCCTGCCCGGGCACTGGGCCGCATGTGCCTGCATGTGCGCGCATCTCCACCGGGCCCGACGGCGCTCCGCCGGCCCGTCGTCGCCTCATGTACTGTGTCGTCCTTTTTTCGTGCGTATCTTCACCGTTTGGACTCCGATTGGCCTGTTCTTGGGCTCGTTGGATTTTATTTTTCATCCTAGACCTCATTATGGACTCAATGTAGATCGAATTTTGAGGCGTATTTGCTAACAATCTCCACCTCGACTCAATATTCAGCCTCGACCTGTCTCTAAGAGCTTGCGATCCGTCTCACCCCCACGTCTTGGGGCATGCCTGCTATCTTATGGATGGACAAACATAGGAGTCGAGCCAGGCCGCTCGATCCCACCTCTGTCATGGGCTGTGTCCACTCTGACCAAAGATCTGTTCGGGGTATCATCCTGCGGCGATAGGAATCTCATCCTGCGACGTCGCCTCTTGTCCTCCCGAGTCTCCCGTCTAGTGCCCGATCCACCTCCATCTGGAGCTCCACCTCGCTTTGGGCTCCTCCTGGCTCTTGATGCTCCACCTCACACTAGGCTTCTAGTCAGGTAGTAATGTCCTCTCGTCCTCTTCTTCTCCTCCAGAATAATTCTATCGCCACACAATACCTTCAGAATTTCTCCATTAGTTACCGTCCTATAGCCTCTCGAATCCAGTCTGCTTAGTGAGATAAGATTTTGTCTAAAATTGGATATGTATCGGACCTCTCTCAATCTCCTCACTGCACCTAGCTGACCATCCCGATGCCTCTGATCACATAGCTCGATCCATTTGGAAGATAAATAGTACCTTCACTGCTTTTCAAAGAGTCAAACTGCTCCTCTCTGCAGCATACATGATAGATGCATGCAGAATCTAAAATCCACTATTGGGAAGAATTAAATATCTCGTCAGATATCTCTAGAATATCATCTTCTGACTCGCTACTGGTCGTCACTATAATAGCCTTCGTCCGATCCCTAAGTTGAGGGCAATCTCTGGCTAAATATCCCAACTCATCACACTGGTAACATCTGGTCTTGCTCAAGTCTCTCATTCTGGACTTGGACTGTCCTCGCCGCGATCTCCTGTCGCTTTGTTTGCCCCTCCTGCTTCTCCAGAAACCACCAAAATTGAGCTGCCGGCACTTGAGCTCGAAGCTGGATTCTCCCTCATGAGAATCTCATTCTGAAGAATCGCCGCGGTGATCTCGTCTATCTTGATGGTGCTCTTCCCCACTAGAAGAGCAATCACCAAAGACTCATACGAAGGAGAGAGCGACGCTAGCAAGACCAGCACCCTGATCTTCTCCTCGACTTTCTCGCCAACGCTGAGGAGATCAATGAGAATCTTCTGGAAGTGGCTGAGATGCTCTTGCACACTCTGTCCCTCAGTCATCTGCCGTTGGTAGAACTGCCTCCAGAGAAAAAGGATGTTGGTGAGAGACTTCGTTATATACAACTCCTCAAGCTTTGACCAAAGTATCGTCGGAGAAGTCTCGTTAAGTTTATGGATCACCATCTCATCCGCTAGATACAAGCGGATCATACCCACCGCCTGTATCTGGAGCCATCTCCAATCCTGCACCTCCATGATGGACGGTTTCTCCTCGTACAAGAAAGCATTGATTAACCCTTACTGAATGAGCATGTCTTTCACCCTTGTCTGCTACAAGGAGAAATTGCTCTTTCCATCAAACCTGTTGATCTCTATCTTGATTGTGCTTGTCTTCTCTATTTTCTATCTCGATCACCACTGCTGCAATCTACGCTTTGACACCATCTTGCTTTGATACCAATTGTTGCGCCACCAAGATCTGGTACCATACGGTGCAGTAGGAAGAAAGAAGAAATAAAATAGAAAACACAATACAAATATGTGGATTAGTCTCAAGTCTACCTTCACGGGATATGCAAGCTTCACTATGAGAAAATAAAACAAAATCAATACAAGAGGAACTCACCACTCAACCCTTGTACAAGAGTCTCTCAAGAACAAATTCTAAAATCCTCACAAAAGTTCTCTGAAACCTCTGTTGAAGCCTTTCTACACCTCTAGGATGTCCTCAGCTCTCCAACGCAACTGACGGCTCGTCAATCGGAGTTATATCGACTCCAGAATCATAAAAAATTGTTTCAGTAGGAAACAGAGTCCCCATCAAATCTATAATCATCCGTGGCCGTCCGATCGTGACCGGCGCGTTCCAGAGCCGTCCGATCGTGCAAAACAGGGCCATTGATTATCTGATCAAATCCGAAATCAACCACAGCCATTTGATCACGATCGGCTGTGTTTTGGATCCTCCGATCGCGCAAAACACTCCCTGAACCATGCGTGAACTGCGTGTTCGGTCCACGCCGGTCCCATGGACTGCCAGCGCCTCACGGTCTATGGTGGACCGTGTAGGGGCGCTGGGCCTAGGTGCCCCGCGTGCACTGGGCTAGTCCGCCAGTGCACGCTGGGCCCGCCCAGGCGCTAGCCGCGTGCATTTGCACGCATGCGTCTCCATCAGGTTCGGCGGCTCTCCGTTAGTCCTCGCTGCTCGTTGCCGGCTGTCGCCTCTTCGTGCACCGTACCATCTTTTTTTCGTGCGTATTTTCGTCGTTTGGACTTTGATTGGACTGTTCTTAGGCTCGTTAGATTTCGTTTTTCATCTTGGATCTTGCTATGGGCTCAATGTGGATCAAATCTTGAGGTGTATTTTCTAACAGCTTGTATATCATAAAAAGCTTCTCAATATAAAAAATCTTTGGAGTAGAAACCCGCAAGCTGTCTTTAAATACATAATAGGAGTTTCTTGGACGTGTTTCTACGATTCCTGCAGAATTACAAAGGCTGTCAGAATTTGTTTATTTGTCACTAGACCCTTCTCTATTGGTCTTCTCTGTTCTTCAACTGATCTCTCGGTATCCTACGTCTTTGTACATATTTTATCTTTTGAACTTTCTTGTTTCTTATTTTTTTGTTAATAAAGTCTAGTGACTAATAAAGGCTGCGACCTCCTTAGTCTCCATTATTTTTTTTTTTTCCTAAAGAAATCTGCTAATCCCAAGATTCTCTCCAGGAGCTATAAATTCGCTTTTTCCTCCAGGTAGTCCAAAAATCCAGTAGATTTGAAGGCCAGCCTTTGATGTTCAAATGAAGCTTGGGAGTGAACAATATACTTGTGGTTAGAGGACACCTGATGAACAAGCGCGAAATCGTCTCGGAGTTTGCACCACATAAAGGATAACCACATGACACCCCTCCCCGCCAATCCAATTGTTCACTGTTATGAAAGGACATTCGGGGAGGTTAAAACTTGCTAAAGAGTTTATGGTTTGCTATTACGAAGGATAACCTCAGTCCTGCATCCCTTTGGACTCTCTCAGTGCCATTAAAAGTTAGGTGTTTTCTGGCTTTGCTGGAAGAAACGGCTAAACACGAGACCTAATTGGTAAGAAGCTTGGGAAATCCTTGGGTGGCCGTATATTCTGCCCGCAGATACCAGAAACAGTGGATCACCTTTTCACAGACCGCACCTTCTTTGCCTCGATTTGGAAATGAATCTGCTCCGCTTTAGGTGTATTACCTCCGGCAACTACTTCTGAATTTCTTTGCTTGAATTGGAGAACAAGAAACTTCTCAAAGATATCACAAACCGTGATGCTTATGCTGATTGCTTCTGTTACATGGGCATTGTGGAAAGAACGAAATGCATCTGAAGTTTTAGTTGCAGGCTTGCAGCTGAAGGTCGTAGATGCTTTAATGATTGGTCTTCCATCTGTAACACTACGCTCATGTCATCCTTTGCTGAAATTTGGTCCAAGGTTCGACATCTTCCAAGGATGCATGCTTGCTGATAACTAATATGGTGAACAATGCAAACAAAGAGTGGCTCTTTTAATTATGTCCTTGTGCCCACCATCGACCGCTGAACGGACGAATGGATCTGATGTTACCACTCCTGCAGATGGGTTCTCTGACCCAACTTAATCAGGTTTCTTGACCAGCTGAATACTGCCAGATAGTGAAGCTAAGGATACCCAATTCATCCTGAGGTCTAATTTGTAGAAGCAACCCCACAACCTTAAGATCGTGGCTGGCATTTTCTTCTCCCTGTAATCTAATTTGATGTATCTTCCGGATCATCACTCCCATCTTTTCTATACTTTTCTACCTTTACTTTCTGGATCAACACTTTGTTTATACTGAGCAACCTTCTGTAAATACCTTAGACTTCAATAAAAGCTGTGGGTGGCAGAATTCTGCTGCCTTCCTTATCCTCAAAAAAAAAAAAAAAAAAAAAAAAAAAGGTGCTCGTTTGCCAAGAATTTGCACTCAAAACTTGCTTCGGTGTTAAGGGTCATCGACCAACCCTGCTGTGGCTCTGGACTAGTAGGAGGAAAAAGATAATCAAGAAGAGCATCAGAGAAGGCTAGGATCAGCTTGTAATGTCCATGTGTTGGAATATATGGCAGGAGAGAAATCATCTCAGAATTTTTCTAAACAAAAGCTTAAAAGTGTGTATCAGGTGCTAAGGAAAAGCTTTTCTGATTACTTGGAGTGGGCACTTGCATGTTCGTGTGAGTGCTTAAGCGGCCACTTCCTCGTTGCTTGGAAGATTCTTTGTTTTATTTTCTCTTCGTAGTCTCTTTTTTTTATCTTTTTATTTTTTTTGCATCTGTTGGCTTAATTTGTACAGTTTTCTTTGGGTTTTAATAAACTCCATGGTGTTTTTAAATAGCAGCCTCCATTAGTTCATTATCCTTGTGTGTCTATCTAAATAAAATATTTGTTAATTAAATATTATCTACTGATCTAATATCAAAAGTTCATCTTGATGCCTTTCATCTAATCGCACTAAACCTGTAGGTGGATTTAATAAAGGCTAGAATATTGATGAAGGTTAACCCAAATGACAACAAAGATAATGGGCTACGATGGGTTATCATCATGATGCTAAAAGATAGTCACTATGATGTCAACAATACTATGCATAGAAGCAATTTGGTGTAGGAAAATTAGCTACAAAAAGACTATTATTTGTCAATTGTGCGTGTTCTTCAAATGCAGCAGTAACTTCACCAGACTCAACCTGCTTGTATAGTTTGACTTAGTCAATATAGATAGGAGGCATGTTCATTTCATTCAACAACAACTAAATTATATATATATAATTTTGCCCGGGTAGAAAGAGAAGTTTTTCATTCTCAAAAGCGGAAAAAAAAAAAAAAAAAAAAGAGAAAGAAAGAAGTTTTTCTGACATACGGACTTTCAATTACTAATGCCTCTGTTTTACAACTCCCTTGCATTAGCCCGAGCGATTACTTCTTGTCCAATTCCATTTCAGAGGACTCCAAATGTTAGGGAGGCATTGGTCCCGGTTACTAATTGTTATGAGCAGCAATCATCTCCACAGCAGACTTTGTCGCATCGAATCATGGGCCTGAGAATGAACCAGCAGCACCTGCATCCTTCAGTAATCAAGAAGAAACCGTCATGGATGCTTCCAGACCAAGTAGTAAACAAATTAAGTCCATCAACAATACCATCTAAATCTCCCTCAAAGTAAAGAGCAGACTAACAGCTTTATTTGAAAGGGATCCCAACTTTTAGCAGGTGCAACACCTTAAAAAGAAGGTAGCTTCGTGGTTTGGATGAATTTTAATGGTTATTAAGCTTCAGAATTGCGATATAGAGTGGTCTTATAAATCCTCAAGAAAAATCTTGCTTTGGAGGGAAGCATTAGATGATGCCTCAGAACAATTTTGAGACGCAAGAGCGTGTATCTTTTCATAAAACTATGGCGCGCAGAACCCAAGCCACTTGGATTAAAAGAGCTGCGAAACGCAGTCTTATTAACATAGCCCTTCTCGGAACATCGTGTTATTGGAGAAATGAGATAAAAGCTAACCTTGTGGATGGATCTCGTGCTCCTTGACCTCCAATCTGGCAGTTGCAGCAGCCAAGAAGAACATCACCACCATGAACCCAGTGATCACCGCAAGGAGAGTTTTCTTCCTCATCTTCTCTTCCTTTTCGGAACTTGAAGATGAGTAATCGAACCTCCTTCAGTCCAAGCCAACTAATATATATCAGAGAGCTATATAAATTCATTTCGGAATATCTCATATTTTTTCAAATGTCTCCATGCCCATGCATGTGCGTTGTACTAGTTTTGATAGGGAAAGATGGAAGAGTCTGACACGATAGCATCACTATGTTGACTTCAAATGGTGTTGGCCTTTAGAACTTTGACTTGGTAGGCAGCCCACCTCGTTTTCCGTTGTATCTTTCAGGAAAGACACCAGAAAAGGCCAAGAGATTAACTGAGAAGTTTTGGCAGGATGCCATGGCCCTTGAAAACCTATCGACTAGAAACTGAGAGCAGGAGGAGCGGTTTGGAGTAAAGCTACTAAAAAAAAATATCTAATTACTTATAGGTCTCTGAGATGATAACGTGTGGCAAGACTTGTTAATGGGTAGGCCTCGATGCTCACGCAATTGAAAATGTTGTTTTATGTGTCCAAGAAAATAGCGGTTAAATACGTGTAGTTAGAATGAGGATAGTGTTGGCACATAAAAATCGACCACAACATTAACTCACGTGGCAACATCAAAATTATTTAAAAATTATTGATTAAAATAATTTAGATCAGTTAAATACTGATCTGACTCAATCTTTAACTCACTTATTTACCGATTTGAATCGACCATAGCTAATTCTCGATGGAATATAATTAATTCGATTATTTGCTGATCTACATTATGGGGCATCGTACTAATACCAACATCACTGATCTATCATATGGAACATCATATGAATATTGACATAACTAATATGATTCCAAAATACACGAACGGTTATCTTACAGCTATTGGCCAACTCAACCACAACTATTTTCCAGCTATTCTACAATTAAATCTTCACGTGGATAAATAGCCCATGATCTTCATACAGCTGGCCATTCTGTTATAACTAGTGGCAGAGCCTGACATCAAATATTGGGAGGACAAAATAATAATTGATTAATAATTTTTAAATAAAATATTTTTTAATAAATAATAAAATAAAGATATATATATTCAAAAATATTAAAAAAATATCAATAAATGTTTACTTTTATGTATAAATAAAGATAAGTAAAAAAATATTGTCTTATGCAATTTACAAAATAATTTTGATTGTGTAAAAATCTCAATAATCTCTTCCACATTAAAAGTTGAAGAATAAATAAAGGATTAAAGAATAAATAAATAACTATTCTTTCTTTAAAAAGTTTATTATTTTAAATAAAAATTAATATATAAATTAATTATACGATCTTTTTTCAAACTGGTGGATTCGTAATGTGTGTAAGACTAAAATATTGGAGAGACCACCATATATATAAATATATAGGTAATAAATATTTAAAAATATTTTGAGGGACAGTGGCACCCCTGGTCCCTCTTATACTTCGTAACTAGTTATAACAAACTAACAGTCTAATAAACTCTCTTTATTACTTAGCAGCTAAGTAACTTCCTTTTATATAAATGGTATTTTTTGGAAGGTAAGTTTAAATCAAAACTCATAGAACTGAGAGTTTGTTGAATCCTTTCAGCTCTCTCGCTAAAGGGAACAAGAGTCCTCAATCTACTCTCTCAAAATTTTCTCTCATCTTTTAGTTCTTCCATTCTTACTGTTGATTCTCAAGGCCTCAGCTAATTTAATTATCGAAGGGTCTTAATCCGGAGGGTACCCCATCGGATTTAAGACTTTTTTTGCAAGATTTCTCGTGGACTTTATCAAATTGCATTTGGAAATACTCTAGCTCGATCCAGGATCGATCTCGTTATCCATCCTCTACAACTTTGTGACATCAGATTGGCACTAGAAGGAGGAGAGATTTTTTTTTAAAAATTTTGATGGAAATGATGAACAAGAAGGTACAAAATCATCCTTCACCTATACCATCTTCTTTGGAAGATGTTTAAAAGAATATTCAACTCCGATTGTAGTTGATCAATAATAATTTAATCTTCTGATTCAACAGGTCCAAACCTTTATTGCTGCAGTACAGTAACTTCAATGCACTACTGAGCAGCATTAAGAAGTGGCTTCTCAAGAAGCTCAATCTCGTCACACCCAGCAGTCAATTCATCAAGATCTTCATCATAATCATCTTCTTGATCATATTGATCAATCTTGAAAAGTAGAATCTACTTCGCTCAGCAAGAAACTGCACTGGAAAGAAAGTCTTGGACAAAAGATTCAAGATCATGAGAAAAGATTGATGGAAATACAGCTTGGAAGCCACTCTCAGAGTGGAAGAGACTTCAATTTGCTGTCTGCTTTCCCCCAAGAAATCTTAAATGAATCGGTTCCCTTCTGATTCAAGATGCCTATGGTGGAATTGTTTGATGGTTCCACTGATCCTCTGGACCATCTTGAAGGTTTCAGATCTATTATGAGGTTGCAAGGGACGTCTAATGCCCTATTTTGTGTTGCCTTCCCTATTACTCTTAAGAAATCCGTAGAATCTGATTTTTCGGACTCCAACCAAGATCTATTTTCTCTTTTGAATAGTTGGCAAAGCTATTCATTACTTACTTGGGTAATAACCTAGTCAATATAAAAAAATACAAACAGTCTTTTACTATCAAACAGTAAGAGGACGAATCTCTCCGAGAGTATACGGCGTGCTTTAATACCAACACACTAGAAGTAAAAAAAACTTCAATGAGTCTGTAGCAATAATTACTTTAAAGCAAGGACTCCGCAGCAATTGATTAATCTTCTCCATCAATAAGAATTATCTGGATACTTACGAGCAAATTTTATTCCAGATCTGAAAGTATGCTCAAGCTAAAGAAGAAGAGAGCATAATTCGCCAAGCGAAAAGGAAAAGAATGAAAAAAGCAGCCCCAAGAAAAAGACCGCAAAAGTCAACAAAGAAATGACTCTGATCGATCGTAAACAAATTCGAGATCCAGAAGTGCCACCTCGATAATTTGATACCTATGCCTCATTGTTTGCTCCTCGAACTCTAATATTGATAGAGATTGAGGACCAAAGCTATCTTCACCGACCTAATCCCATGAAGGCCCCGCAAACAAAAAGAGATAAAAGAAAATATTATCGCTTCTACCGAAATCATGGCCATGATACTAAAGAGTCCTGGCAACTTAAAGATGAAATTGAGGCACTAATCTGTCGAGATTATTTCAGCAAATATGTTCGAGTTTGGACAAATCAAACTGCTGAACAATGCTAGAGGTCTGACGATGAAAATGAGCTCAAAAAGCTCACTACTAGAGTCATCAATGTGATCTCAGATCTTGACGAAGCTCGGAGGTAACTAAAGTAGCTAAAAGCCCTTCTCTAAAGCAGCAACGTATTGATAATATGATTTTATTTTCTGATAATGATGTCAAAGGAGTTCAAACTCTTCATAATGATACTTTTGTTGGCTCTATGACAATAATAAAATATGATGTAAAAAGAATACTAGTTGATAACGGAAGCTCCACTGACATTTTATTCTATGATGCATTTCAAAAAATAAACATGCTAAGTCAGTTAAAATAGATCGATGCTTTGCTAGTTGGATTCTTTAAAAATTCTGTAGCTGTGAAAAGAGAAATTACTTTACCAATCACCACAAGAAGAGAATCTCAGTAATCTACTGTATGGCATATTTTTTTGGTTGTCAAGATACCATCAGCTTATAATGCCATTCTTGACCGACTAGGACTTAATATTCTCAAAGCTGTGGTTTTCACTTATTATTAATTTGCTAGTCCAGTTTCCAACCAAAGATGGGGTCAAGGACATGCAAGGAGATCAAATACTTGCTAAGCAGTGCTTTTTGATTGCTACAAAGATGAAAAAATCAGTAGAGACTCTATCAATTGAAATATCTGATCAAAAAATAGAAAGCTGAGGTCAGCAAAAATTGAGAACCATTGAACAACTCATTACTATTCCTTTAGGTAAAGATCCAAAAAAATTTATTTAGATCGGATCTCAATTGAAATCTAATCTAAGGGAGAAATTAATATCTTTGCTTCGAACAAACATCGATATCTTTGCCTAGTCAGCTTCTGACATATCCGAAATCTCTACCGATATTGTGGTACATAAGCTAAATATTGATCCAAAGTATAAACTAGTGCAGTAAAAGAAAAGAAGTTTCACTTCAGAAAGATAAAAAATAATAGTTAAAGAAGTTGATAAGCTTTTGAAAGCCGAGTTCATCAAAGAGGCATAATATCCGAAATGGATCGCAAATATTGTTATGATTAAAAAAATTCATAAAAAATAAAGAGTTCATATTGATTATACCGACCTCAACAAAGTCTATCCAAAAGATAATTTTTCTCTTCCAAAGATTGATCAATTTGTTGACGCTACCTTAAGACATAAATTGCTAAGTTTCATGGATGTCTTTTCTGACTATAATCAGATCAAAAATAGTATCGAGAATGAAAAAAATATAGCCTTTATCACTGAAAGATATTTGTATTGTGATAAAATGATTCCTTTTGATCTTAAAAATATAGGTGCTACATACCAACGTTTGGTCAACAAAATCTTCAAGCAATAAATTGATCGTAATATAAAAATCTATAATGATGATATATTGGTGAAAAGCATTGAGTCAGATTGACATATTGCCAACCTAGAAGAAGTTTTCGAAGAATTATGTAAATATCAAATGAAGCTCAACCCCAACAAATGTATTTTTGGAGTTACATCAAAAAAAAATTTAGATTTTCTAATGACTCAAAGAGAGATCAAAGCTAATCTTGAGAAGATTTAAGTACTACTTGAGATGAAACATCAAAGCATTGTAAAGGAGATACAACAACTTATCGGATGGATAGTGTCACTCGTCGATTCATATCCAAATCGACTGAGAAATATCTTTCTTTCTTCAAAATTTTAAAAAAAATCAAAAATTTTAACTGGACAGATGAGTGCCGAGCTACCTTCGATGATCTTAAAGAGTATTTCGGCATAATCCCATTACGGTCAAAGCCAATTGAACGTAAGAAATTATTCACATATTTATCTATTTTGACTAAAGTTGTTAGCTTGATTTTAGTCCGAAATGATGTAGAAATACAAAAATTAATTTACTATACTAACAAATTACTTCGAGATGCTGAAACTTGATATTCTAAAATTGAAAAGATAATTTATGCTCTTATAATATCGGCTGGATGACTTCAACCTTATTTTCAAGCTTATTCAGTTATTGTTCTAACCGATCAACCTTTGAAATCAGTTTTGCAATGACTTGATACTTTGGATCGAGTAGCAAAGTGGGCTATTAAATTAAGTAAATTTGATATTCATTACCGACCTTAGTCTTCATTAAAGGTTCAAATACTAGTTAATTTTATTATGAAATATTCTATGTCCGACGAAGAACCAATCTTGAAAGGTCCTAAAGATATTGATGAAAGCTCTTCTTGGGTGCTAC
The DNA here is from genome assembly GCF_000442705.2 of Elaeis guineensis. NCBI lineage: Eukaryota > Viridiplantae > Streptophyta > Magnoliopsida > Arecales > Arecaceae > Elaeis > Elaeis guineensis. Next base: position 164,803,880 of record NC_025993.2, on the reverse strand, counting down.
ATGTTGATATAGCATCAAATTCCAAAGAAAGTAGAGCTGATTTAATTCTGACCAGTCCAGAAGGTATTATCACTGAGCAAGCTCTAAGATTCAACTTCAATACTTCAAATAATGAAGTAGAATATGAAGCTTTTATTACTAGACTCAAAATGGCCAAAGAGCTTGATGTTAAAAGACTTAAAAAATTTTACTGGCTCACAGTTGGTCGTTGGATAGGTACGAAATCAATTTGAAGCTAAAAATTCTATAATGTCTCAATATTTGTAGAATATAAAAGATCTATCAAAAAGCTTCAAAGATCTAAAAGTCATACAAATATCAAGATTAGAGAACATCAGAGCTGATGCCCTATCACATTTAGCCACATCAAATTTTTTCGAGCTCAACCAAAAACTTTTTATTCATATTATTGAAAAATCTAATTTGAAGCGTTCATAAACACTCAAATTGAGTATGAACCAAGTTGGATTGATCCGTTAATAGATTATATTATGAAAAAAATTCTACCTACTGATCCAACTGAAGTAAGAAGAGTTAAAAGATAAGCTCCATGGTATGTCATTCAAGACAACTGATTATACAAAAGGTCATATTCATTTTCGTTACTTCGATATTTGCGACCATCAAAAGCTGATTATGCTCTTCGAGAAGTTCATGAAGGAATCTATGGCAATCACTTGGAGGGTAGATCATTGATTTATAAACTAAGTCATTCGACAAGGTTATTATTGACCTATCATCCAAAAGGATGCTGTTGATCTTATCAACAGATGTAATCAATGTCAAAGATATACCAATATCCAATAGTAGTCTGTAGCCGAACGCATTTCTATTACTGCACACTGGCCTTTTGCTATATGGAGAATGGATATTCTTGGATCTTTCTCAATGGCTATAAATTAAAAAAATATTTTAATTATGGCTATCGATTATTTTACGAAATAGATGAAAGCTGAACCTCTGGTGCAAATTACTGAGAAGAATGTAATGGCCCAACCCGTTTGGACTCTTGGATCCAGCCTAAAATGAGTGAGCCCAAAGACTCACGATGGAGAGGAGGAAGGAGACTCCTAATCTAAGTCTTCTTCCCTCCCAATTCTGTCAAGAACGAGGCAAAAAGGAGTCCCCATTAGCTTAGAAAATCTATCTATAAAGCCCTCTTCCCCTCTCCTTAGATCCTCATCATGGATTGATTGAGAGGTCACCGAGAGTCTAGAGGGATTTCTCAAGGCATTCTCTATGGGTTGTGGATAGGAAAAGGGTTGTCGGAGTTTCTTTATTGGCTGTCAGAGCAAGGTAAGCTCCTTTTTCTCTTGATTTTTTTTTTATTTTTGTTGATCTCTCGTCGTCAGCGTGCAAAGGGAAGCCATCGATTTTGGGTTCAAACAGGGCAATCCCTATTTTATTTGTGTTCCCTGCTTGCCGCTAGCAACAGCCGCCGTTAGGACCGTCGCCTAGGCTGCAGCTTCGCCACCACTGGGAGTCACCATGGTGGTCGGCCCTCGATCTTTTATGGTTGTGTGTGGAAGAAGGATTTATTTTGTAACATTAATTTACATATATAGGAGAGCAATACATCGAACACGAGGACATCAAGTAGGATTTTGACATCCAAAATATAATTTAGTGAATCTGATTTATCACTGATTGAGGTAAGAATCCTTGTACATAATGACCATATATTTTGTATATATATATATATATATATATACTTACTATTTTATTGTTGGAATTGTATCATTATTTTGGACCATTGGATTGATGTTGATGGATTTGTTATATTTGAAATATTATTAGTCTTGATATGATTTTTCAGTATGAATATATTATATGTTAACTACACATGTGTATCAGTGATTGAGAATGTGATTATATGGATATGATATACTTATCCTGACTATACTGTAAATTAGAAATGATATGACGAAATCAATATGTAAGTTGGATGGAAAAGATATGGTTTGAGCTAGCATCATCATGTGGGACAGTTTTTACAGACTTATATATAGATCAGTCGGTAAGGAGCTCATGCTTGGGATAGTCCTCCAAAAGCTTATGCTTGGGATGATTTTCATAAATTTTTATACGTGGGACAGCCAGCTAAGAGCTCATCTTGGGACAGTCTGTCAGGAGCTCATGTCTGGGACAGCCTTTATGGCTTAAGCGATATATTTGGATCAGATGAAGATTGAGGTATGATCTTGATTAGTCCAAAGTTGAAAAGAAAATGGTTAATACGTCTGTGATTGTGATAAGAAAAATAATAACAAGACATAAAATTAGTGATGAGTAAAAGATTTATCTGTTGGCTTATGATGACACACCTTTTTTAATTAGACAAAAATTTGATACTTAATTATACGGTTATTTGAGTTATTTTAGATATTTAGTATAAGATATTATGTTTTATTGTTTATTGCTATTTTTAACTTATATTATGGTTATTGGTGTAGATGTACAGTGATTCTTATCAAGCTAGAAAAGCTTATATTCCTATCTTCTTTTTTTTTTTCAGAGACACGAAATGCTTAGTTCAGATAGGCTGGGCGAGGGGCTCGAGAATTAGAACTTTTAGTATATTAGCTAGTTTAGTTTCTGATATTATTAGACATTTGAATAATTATAATTGAATAAATTTACTATTTGATTTGGAGGATTGACTCTATTGACATGCTTGGTGTTTATTCGATTATTTAAAAATATTTAAATTTATATTTATTTAGACCTTATATGATCTCTAGGACATCGCTCTAGAGTTTGTGCAGTCATGTCATTTTGTTGACCCAAGTGTTGGATTTGGGGGCATGACAAAGAAGATGCAAAACTTCATATGGAAGATGATTATCTGTCATTTTGATTTATCTTGGATACTAATCACCGATAACGAATGGTAATTTGATAATTAAAAGTTTAAAATATTCTGTTTCGAGCTTCATATAAATCACCAGCTTATTTTGATGGGACATTCATAGTCTAATGGAAAAGCTGAGATCATTAATAGAACTACCCTTCAGGATCTAAAGATAAAGCTCACTGAGGTAAAAGATTTTTGGGCAGAAGAATTTTATAGTGTTCTCTGAGCATACAGAACTACACCTCAAAAATCAACTGGAGGAACATCTTTTAAGCTCATTTTTGGAGCAAAAGCTATAATACTGATAGAAATCAGTTGATTAACGATCAGAATAGAAAATTTTCATGAAGAAAGCAACTCAGATTGGCTGAGGACAAATCTAGATCTACTGGATGAAATCCAAGAAAGTGCTCGGATCAGTATAACAACTTATAAGCAAAAAATTATTAGATATTATAATACTCGGGTAAAACCTAAAATCTTTTGTAAAGGAGATTTAGTCTTTCACCGAGCTAAAGTCTTTAAACCCACAGAACAGAAAAAACTTACTCCAAATTGGGAAGGATCTTATCGGATTACAAAAGTAATTCATTCAAGAGCTTACTGAATTGAGAATTTAGATAGCATAATTATTTCACGAACGTAGAATGCTGAGAATCTCAGAATGTACTATCAATAAAGTCTTTCAATAAAATCTTCAACTTTTGTCTCAATGAAGATAAATTTTTGATTATCTGAATGAAGATGATCTTCTATTAAATTTTTTTTTCATCCAAACTAGATAGGTGAAAATCGATCAAATGAGGATGATGATAAATAAAATTCATGCCCGAACCAGATCAGTATCAAACTGATCAAGAAATAAGCCTATCCAAACAAGGCTATGATGTTCGGCCAAACAAGGATAACATCAAAAATTAAGCCTATCTAAAAGAGGTCGAAAAAAGTCAAATTAAAGCTATAACAATCCCAACCAAATTAAGATGGTAGATGTGAGATATCTAATCTTCGGATTGGACCTCACAAATAAAAGATGTGAGACAACCGATCTTTAGATTGGACCTTAGAAACAAAAGATATAGGACAACCGTTCTTCGAATTGGATCTCACAAACAAAAGATATGAGACAATCGATCTCCGGATAGGACCTCACAAATAAAAGATATGAGACACCTACTCTTCGAATTGGATCTCAAATGAAAGATGTGAGATATCCAATCTTCGGATTGGATCTCAAATGAAAGATGTGATATATCCGATCTCCAGATTAGACCTTACAAACATCTACTAAAATGTTTGATTTTTAGAATAAATTCAACAAAAATTCGATGAAAATCAGATTTACAAACTAAGCTTCGTTACATCGATTCGGAGCAATCAACAACTAAAGTTGCAGTAAGGCATCGCAGGTCAAAACTTCATAGATAAAATGACCTGATTTGTCACTTCAAATTTGGACAAAGGTATTTTTGGAACCTTTACAATAAATTATAAGAGATTGATTTATCTCTAATCAGTTGATTCGATTCAATTTATTTCAATGATAAGCTTATGCGTTAAATTTAACTACATCGACTCCATTATTAGTTTGATTAAGATTAGTCAATATTTGTTGAATGCTTTAATTGTTTACCTAACCAAGGTTAAATTGTATATACTTATAATTATCTGATTGAAGTCAGATAATGACCATCTATTGTGAATGATTTGAGATATTTTTTAAAACATCAAAAATCTAGATTGGGTTAATTGAGATCGATACTATCTGAAGTGAAGAGAAAAAATACTAGCTTGAAAAGTTTGCTTCATTGATGTGAAAAAAAAACTTACAAAAGCCTACGTCGGGCTAATACAAGAGTTTGAAAAGAAAAAAAAAGATTATAAAGATAATTCAAGCCTTAGCCTGAGGAACATCTGCTGAAGGAGCTAGAATAGGATCCTTGTCAGCTGATTCTATGGGAGTAACTTCAACAATGGGGACCTCGATTGGACTGGCTAGAACTTCGATCGAAAGAACTTCAATAAGAGGAGTGGCAGGTGGCACCGTAGTATGGACCCCAAGGTAGTCTCAAAGGTTACTTCAGCTACTGGTGCCAGAGCTGCCTCCATAGTAACCTTACTGAGATCAAGATCCGAAAAAAGCTTGATGATCAAACTCTTGTAGCTCAAGAAGCTATAATCGAAAGCTCTTTCTGAAGCCTCCATTACCTTATCTTGGAAAGCATCTGAGTTCTTGTAATCTTCAATGATCCTTGAAAGATGCTCCTTATCCTTCTCGAGCGATTTCTGATATGAAAGAAGAGCCACATCATGTTTTTTGATTGTAGACTTGGCCTCCTTCAACTTAGCCTCCAACTGAAAAATCTTCTTAGTATTTTTCTACAGCTTAATCTCGTGGTTGTTGATCTGACGTTGGCTGTCCAGAAGCTACTTATTCTACTTCTTTATGGAGTCCATCTTTTTTGTGAAGCTGCTTCTTTAGCCTCTCAGTAAGTTCACTTTCCTTGGCAGCCTTCCTCTTCGACTGCCTTCTTGGCCTCTTCGACTGCCTTTTTGGCCTCTTTCTCGATCGAGAATTTCTCTCTTAGAGACTTTTTATTTTCAAAAAATCATGTCAGGTGCCCATTAAGCAATTTGAAAAATATGGTCGACTGCAAAAAGAAAGGAGAACAAATATGGTTAGATCGGTGCAGTACCGAATTAAAAAAAAAAAGAAAGAAAAAAGAAGTAGAAGAAAATGATACTTACATCCAGAATACTGTTGAATCTGTAGTAATCATCTACTCAATGAAAGCGTTCCTCCTCCGAGAATCCAGATCCTTCTAGGGCATCATCATGTAGAGCAAGTCCCTACTAAGCCTTGGTATCTCCAAAAGTGACGCTTTCGCCAAGTCGATCTTCTTCTATGAAGAAGATGGTAAATTGACATCGAGAGTCTGGGATCTAGGTTATTGATCTGTTGATCGAGCTGACTTTGTTAATGTCAGAGGAGGTGCTGAAGAAAAAATCTACCTTGGGTATGATGCCTCTTTTGATGGTGGACGGGCCACCTCGGTAGGTTGGCAGGTTGACTTTATCGATGGTGCGATAGAGACCAGAGCAGTGTCTGCGTCTATCAATATTACCCCAAGTGATGATCGAGGGGTAACCGATCTCAAAGGAGTTGCAGTCTCCTTACTCCTCTTTGAAGCAAGTTGGTTGGCTTGATCCTGCTTCTTCTTTTTTGTATCAGTCAATCTTTTTGGATCGAACTTTATTATTGCTACTGCAAAAAGATAAAGATTGTTAAAAAAAGGCGAGGTGTTATTGCATATCAAGAATGAAGAAAATGCAGATATGGTTGATTGGTAAAATTTCTCTTTGCCAAGGAGAAGATGCGGGTTCGATCCCCGCTATCCGCCCACGATGATAATAAAAAATGATGATGAAGTAAAAGTAATAAAGAAAAAAAACTAACATCGGACTCATTCTGGAGAGAGATTTGACTGATGTCGGCATCAAACAAAAACTGATCAGACACCAATAGACTTAGCTTAGGTATCTTGTTACCCAGTAGTCCTACAAAAGTCTCCTCATCCTCAAAGAATATTTCATTATTGAAATTTTATTTGGTTTCAGACTTACACCATTTACAGCTAAAACCCAATGGAACATCAGAAGAAATAAAGAAAAAATAATTTTTTTCAATTGTATATTGAAGAAGAAAGAGTGGGACCAAATTTATGCTTAGGCCAAGGTGAAAAATACCATCAGTCTTTTTCATAAGGGTGTTTATTTAAGACGACCAACACCCTAAAGAGAGAGGTCTTAAGTTCTACGATGAAAAAGTTACCATGGATGATGAATACTATGATCATTCTAATGGCATTGGGAGTAATTTAAGTTGGATAAAGTTTATAGAAGTTTAAAATATTACTAAAGAAGTGATGTAAAGAAAATTGAAGTTTAGACCAAAGTACCTCATCATAAAATATGACACAACCTTCTAGAGGTACAATGATCCGATTATTTTGATCTGGAGCTATCAGTTGGAATTCTTCATGAATTGAATATTTTTTTCTTAGTTCCTGAAGATCGAGATCGGTCAGGACAGATTGTTCAGTACTTGGGCTGACATAATCTAAGAAACCCCTTATAGGAGATTTTGGATCCTCCCGACCTAAGGTACTAATTTCGATCGTTGCACAAGAAAAAATTTTCACCTCAAACTCGAGCAGTGGTTAGGTCAATCGAGGTACACGATCGCCCTGACTCATCTCATTACTGCTATTCAGAAGATTTTTTTTTTTGAAAAGAAAGAGAAAGTAGAAGCAATTGGAAAGAGGAAACCAAATGAAAAGGGAAAAAGGAGAAAAACTATCCAAAAGAGAAAAATAGGGAAGTGGGAACCTAAAATTTTGGGTTTACGTAAAAATGAAGCTAAGAAAAGTGTCTACCTAATAGACAAAGAGGAGGATCTAGGAAAGCTTTTGAGGAACCCTTTTTTGACTCCGATGGCCTCTTCCCCGGCTCCAGTGATGTTGAAAAAACTTCCCTTCTGACTCCAGTGATGTTGAGAAGGCTCCGAATAAGTTTCAACAGGGCTTCCACATAAAGAAACAGTAAAGTAATTTTCTAGTAGAGTATAGGCCTATTTATAAAACCTGTCAACAGTTCAAATTAATTGACTACACCATCGAATCAATGTCACTTATCGATAATCCAATGACTCTGGAAAAAGTCGGTTCAGTACATCTCTTCCTGATTTAGTCGTACAGGATTAATTCGAAACATAAGTGGAATGGCCAACGATGAGTGTAACATGTGGCATGAGTACATTTGGTTACAACCTTCCGAATAATAATGAGCTTTCGATTCTCTAAGCACTCATAATTACTGAATTCGGTGGATCGTTTCCGAAAAGCGATGTGTCGCTTCGAATGATTAAGGAATTGATATTCTAAGCTGCCAGCCATACGATGCATTATGTTGACAACACAAGTCAAACAAAATCTTTTGAATTGACTTTCCACACCCGATGTGAAGAATTTCACTTAGGATCTGAAAAGTGGGGGCATCTATTAGTACATAAAAATTGATCTCATCAGCAAGCCATGTGGCAACATCAAAATCATCTGAAATCATTGATTAAAGTAACTTGATCAGCTAAATACCGATTTGACTCAACGCTCAGCTCACTTATTTACTGATCTGAATCGACCAGAGCTAATTCCTGATGGAATATGATCAGTTCGGTTGTTTGCGAATCTACATTATAGGACATCGTACTAATACCAACGTTACTGATCTATCATATGGGATATTGTACAAATACCGACATTACTAATATGATTCTAAAATACACAGACGGTTACCTTATAGCTGTTGGCCAACTTAACTACAGCTATCTTCCAGCTATTCTATACCTAAATCTCCACGTGGGTAAACAGCCCACGATCTCCATACAACTGATCATTCTATTATAACAAATTAACGGCCTAACAAACTCTCTTTATTACTTAGCAGCTAAGTAATTTTTTTTTTTTATAAAGGGGACAGGATACTCTCCGAAAGGTAAATCTAATTCAAAACTCACAGAACTGAGACTTTACTAAATCTTTTCAGCTCCCCCACTGAAGGAAATAAGAGTCCTTAATCTATTCTCTCAAAATTTTCTCGTCTTCTCGTTCTTCCATTCTTACTGATGATTCTCTAAGCCCCGATTAATTTAATCATCGGAGGTCTTAATCTGAAAGGTATCCCATCGGATTTAAGACTTCTTTTACAAAATTTCTCATGGACTTCATCAAATTATATTTGAAAATACTGTAGCTCGATTCAGGATCGATCTTGTCATCCATCCTTCGAAGCCTTGCAAGATCATATAGCAATGGAGATGGATGCATTAGAAGAAGCACAAACTCGATACGAACTGAAAACAAAATGTGGAAATCATATACGATGGTGATCCAAGAAGAATCAGAATTATGAGAGAGGTCAGACTTGAATGCGAGTTGCATAAGAGGATCACCAATGTGGAGTCCCTCGTATAGATGGTTGGCAAAGTACTAAAGTTGCTTTCTTGCTTTGTTTGATCTCAAAAAACTTCAAAAGTTCTTTTTTTTTAAAAAAAAAAATACAGAGTAGGCCCCAACAACAACACACACACACACACAAAAAAAAAAAGTGGGGGCTAAAGTGTTGAGCAAGGTGGCAACTTATAACACAACTAATTAACCATCAAATTCTCAAATGAGGTTTTTCTTCATTCTGAGGGCACTCAAATGAGGTTATATTTATTTATCTGCGCGCTTCTAGCTTTTTGATTCCTTGGGATATCCAAGCCAATACTGTACTCCAACAATGTAAACAGGTGGACTCATCAGTGCCATATATGACCCATTTGCATATTAGAAAGGTAAAACATTTTCCACATCCTTGGCTTGTGTCTGAAGCATGTGTGCCTGAACTGGAGCTATACACTTCCAAGAAAATATATTACAAATGGCTCAATTATGCAAGAAAGCAATAATACATAACCTTGGAATTCCTTTTTAGAAAGGACAAAGTGGATTTGCTGGAATTTTTTTCAATTACTTCCTCCAGGCATGCCATAAGAACTGGATCAGCTGCAGGCAATAAAGGCCAGTTTGTATTTCAAGCAAAGGAGAAAAAAAAGGAAGAAAGCAATGGCAGAGCAGTGCTATGCTCGTTAGGGCTACTGACTCGGCCAAAAGAAGTTCGTATACTGTACTCAAATTATCAACCCACCTACCACTGAGTTTCCTCTTATATACTTGAAAAAATGCACCATAATAAAAGTCATTTTTTAGAAAGATGATGCTTAAACTGATAAAGCTAAGAAAATAAAACCATGCAATGCTCAAGGGAAGGACTTGGTCAGCACACATGATCTAATGTCCAGAAGCCTGCAATGTTATTTTTCACAATCTGATAACAAGTAAAAATGCCCCTTACCAACCATTTGACAATGTCAGCCAATATCAAATATAGAACAATGAAATCTCATACAACCATTGGAGCCTCAAAAATTAAAAGAACAAATAAGGATTCCAAATTTGATGCACAGAGTATAAGGTATGATAATCACTTTCATCACAAGGACTACAACCGAGCTTTGTACCCTGAGTACCAACACAGGAAGCATTATCATTGGAACTCTGTTTACAATATTTACAGATCAACTATGTGCTGAACATTATAGAGGTGGAAGCACGGATCAACCAAAGTGTTCAAGGCGAAGTGATTCAAAAGCCTGGCTTTCGTTTAAGGACCACACGGCTTTAGCGCCTGTGATAGCTTCTGAGCATCAATAGAGCCTTATCCTAGTTGTGATTTGGCTTTGACAAATAGGGCAACTTTGCAAATCTCTCCCACAGTCATAGCAAGTCTGCAAATGAACTCTTGTAATGAAAGGAAAAAAAAAAAAGAACAAATCCTCAAAATGCTAAGTAGATTATTTACCTGATGTCCACATCCAAATGCAAGATCTTTGGATTGCCAAAAGCAAATAGGACACATCTGCAAACACACACACACACAAAGAATAACTTTCAGGAGCTCATACCTGCGACAAGGAGCATTTACATCCAATGCATATTTTCATATTAACACTGGCAGCATATGATGTATAAATAGACATTCATATCAACCAGGTTTTAAACCTAGAAATGTTTTCCTTCAATAGTCCAATATCTAATAACCAAAGAAAAAACGCCCCAACATGATGTAAATGCTAGATTTTCAACTAATGGACTATTTTAAGAGCATTATGTTGGAGTTGGATGTCCATCATTTCAGCGAGATATCAAATAAAAGATGGAAAGATATGAACCATGTTGAAATAACACATACCAGCTTATCTTCTTGAGAACTTTCAGATGAGACAGTGGTAGCACTTCTATGGCCTCCAAGACCTTGCTCAAGGCCACTTGATCTTGAACCACGGTACATGGCTGGTGGAGGCAGACAAACCCTTTGTGGCAGTCCTCTTCGTCGGCTGAGAAAAAGGGGAAAATGGCCAGAAATCATGCTATCAGCTGAAGCATACTTTCTTTTAGAATTTAGAAGCCATGAACAGAAATAAATGACACAAATCCGATTACCCCAAAAGTTGGAGATCTATAGTTGCTTTATACTGCGAAGGAATTTCCATCAATGCTGCAAGTGCAAACTCTGTCTCCTTTCTGCTAGTAGGGATATTTCGAGACATGATCTCTGTAAAATTCACAAACTGCACAGCACCGAAGGTAATATGATATACTCTTGCAGTTATTTCTAATTATACAAATAGTTCCATAGACCATATCTTCCACTTCAGAACCTGGACTCTTTTTTTTTTTTTTTGAGAGAGAGAGAGAGAGAGAGCTGACCTGGAAATTATCAAATGCCCGGGAAGGTATATTGTCGTCAAACTCATGCATCATGTCCCAGGGTCCATCACCAACCCCAACAAGAACAATTGATAAGGGATGATCACTAAAAGCATAAAGAAAATGGATGAGAAAATGCTAATATAAAATGGAAAACTGAAAGGCAAAGAATTTGGCTGTCATATTAGCTAACTACCTAGCTTTGACTATGGCATTCATGGTATCTCGCTCTTGTGAACTTAACTGGCCATACTGTGTCTCTACACTTCGTGTCACCTAGGTCAATAAGGGTAAAAGCATGTCACCCTAAAAAAAATTTGAGAACTTTGAGAAACACAAGAACCAAAAACCAAAAAAAGATGCAGTATTGCTATACACTTGCATGGGCAATGAACAAACACATGAAGGACAGACTTGACTGACAAGCACACCATAAGCAGAGAAATACATAAATGCAGCAGGACAATCAAAAAAATGATGGCAAAAAAAAAAAAAGAGAGAGAAACCTGAAGAAAACTAACTGACCTGTCCATCAGCAATTATAAGAAGAACATGATACTGACCGCCAGTGTTATCTACAATGCTTATGGCTGTTTCAATTATTGGTGCAAAGGATGTTGGCCCTGTCATTCATGAGATTAATAAGATTAATTCAGAATAGCTGAAAAACTTACATAACTAAATATGAAAAATATAAGCATTATGCTAACCAGCTAGCCGGACTTGTGGAACTAGTTCTCTGTACCGCTGTAGTGCTTCTTCAAAGCCATCACATGGTCGGTTATCTGGATAGAAACTGAATACCTCTTGATCATGGGTGGAGGCTGCACAAATAAAGACAAAAATGTGCTGCCATCTTATCCATTATAAGTAGATTCCAACTTTAATCCTAGCCTATAAATTTAATTCAAAATAGCACACGCTATGCCTGATGGATAAATAGGTTGTCTAAATCAGAATAAAACTGACCATCACCAAATCCAAAGCAAGGAATGAGGTTATCCTCATCAAAAGCAGAAAGGGTCCTTCCGATGATAGATATTGCCTGCTCATATGGGTTTGCAGTATTTCCCAGATCATGCAAACACCGGCGATTGAAAGAAATTTTACCTAAGAGACAACAAACACCAGGAATGATGTCAAGGTTCGTATCACCATAGTGACACTAGAGATTTGCACAATTTTTTTCCCTCAAATGCTGCACGTAACTGAGATGGGAAAACCAAGTATTGAGATAATGCTTCTACTTCTAAGAAATATCAATGTATAAGCCACTTGATACAATCAGTTCTATATCTGGTAAGGAGGACATGCTCACAGGAATGGATATGTTTTATACCTGAGTAATGAAGTATCAGGTCATCTAATACACAGAATAGTTCTATGTACAAGCAATAGAAAATAAGTGATTAGTATCTTAAGTAGACCCAAAAAGGAGAAAATTCCACATGAGATGTCATGCAGATAGGGTCATTAGCAATGTTCCACATAACTCAGTTAACATACAAGCTATACTAACATGCCCAATTGAAAATTGAATTCCTATCCCATTTATACAGGTTTTGCTGATACATTAATAATCCAATTTTCCAAAATGTAGTGCAGTATGATGCTGCAAGTCAATAAGAACAACCAAAAGGTACACCAAGTTCTTTTAAGTGAACCTGTCCACTCGTTGCTCTTTGTGAAGTCGATTCCCACAATCAGATTAGAGGATTCAAGACCTGCTTCTGCAAGAGCATCAGTTACCTAAAATACAAGAGAAATTTGTAAGTCAGTGTACAATAACTTTCAAATTACAACTCAAGCATGCTTGACGATTTGACACAATTGACATTGATTATGTGATTCTCACAACTGAAAGTAGTTAGCATATAAAACTAGAATACACCAGAATTCACTAAAGGCTATGAGATAAGCAACCATACTATCCCAATACATTTTGCGAATTATTCGAGCAAGTAAACGAAAAAGTAGCAGTATTTTATCATTTTTTAAATTTGATAAAATATTTTTTTTTTTAAAAAAAAGCTGAAATCATTGACACCATTGTTTCAGCTAGACTTTAGGCAACAAAACCTACATAATTCAGAAGAAAGTTTACGATATGGCAAGAGAAAAATTTAAAAGCCATGGTAAAGCATATATAAAAGAACTATAGGATACCTGACTTAGTGTGCGGTAGTCATCACCAATCCTTGAATATTTTCTTTGTAACCTGTCCACCGCAGGATTCACATGGGCCTGACTGTAGGAAGAATGCCTCGAACTGTATCCTGAAGGCATGTACCCATAATCATAAGAATAGCGACGCGAGCTGTGATTCTTGGATCCTTTTCCACCCATTTGTCACAACTCAACTCTGTGAAATCTTCAGGTTATAAAGCTTTATGAGGATAAAATGTCTCCTCCACCACCTAAAAAGCCTGAACATAGCCCAAACCCACACTGTCAATTTGATCACAAATTTCAGCAAAATAAAAACATCAAACCACCAAAATCTTTTCTAATAACCAACAATAAAACTTAACATAAAGAAGCAAAAGTTTCTCTTTTGTCCTCTCTCTATGTCGTTATGTGTGTGTTTTTTTCATCTTATTTTTCTTGAAGATAACAAGTAGAAGAAGAAAACAAAGCATCCAATTTACACAGTCTGAGTAAATTGAACAAAGCTCTTATTAGAGACCTTCAAAAATTTCTTCACATGTTTTGCATTGAGAACTAAACTGACACTACCAACTTAAAAGCAAATCCAACACAAATCGACACATATCTCTTAGTTGGAGCAAATGACATAGCAAAGCAAAGCACTGGACCCAAAAAATTTGATCCTACATGAGCCCAAGAGTCAATATTCGTGAAACAAAAGCATGAAAGCAATCCACCGATAAATAAACATATATAGGATTTCAGTATTGATTCAGATTAAGACATGTCATACGCTAAAGCAATGCATCATGCAAATCAAAATTCTTGAACCTTCCTTAGAACAAGAATCCAAACTCATTGATGAAATAATGGAAATGATTTCTTCAAAAAAATAATAGAATAAGATCAATCGACCAAAACATTGGGGAGAAAGCATGATCTTGGAATCTATCTTGATGATTAGAAGTTTAAAATCAAAGACACTTATAAATATTTAAAAAAAAAAAAAAAAAAGAGGAAAACACACACATCAACATGCATGCATGATGCACCCACCCACACATAAGCAGAGAGGGGAGGGGGTGGGGAGAGAAAGGGGGAGAGAGTGAGAGAGAGAGACTAAGTTCCTGAACAAACCTAAACTGATGAATGAAAGATTTCATCAGAAACTCCTAAGATGAACCAAAACTCAAAAGAAACTATGAAATCTCCTAAGATGAACCATGACATCATGTATTATGATTTAAAGAATCACATACCAAGGCATAGCCTTCAACACCAAAAAAACATGAAATTACTTAAACCCATTAATCCAGAGTTGTAAAATTGAAAGAGTAAAGCCACCAACAATGCTATTGAATAACATAATTTAATATAAACCCTGATCAAAGCAAGTCATATACTGAAGGAAAAAAATCATCCAATTTTGGAAAAACTGATCCTACTTCATTCCGGCAATTTAAACTCACAAAAGGAAACCAAGAAATTGAACCCACAAAAAGAATCGACCAACAGGATACTGGGGAAAGGGAAAGGAAAATAAAGCACAAATTTGGCATCTATTTAATTATCCCAAAATCAAGAAAACAAGATCCCAAAAACTATCCAAAAATAAACCAAACCCAATTTTTGCGTCCATTAAATGATTAAAACAAGAGCAAAACCCTAACTTGCGTGGTAAAGGATATAGATTCGTTACACATTCACATCGATGATCGAAAGCTCTCGGCTTACTTTCAGGAAAAGAAAGAGAGAGAAAAAAAAAGCACTTTTTTAGCACCACGAAGGCAGTCTTAAACGATCTTGCATCAAAACTCTACCAGAAACCAAAATTAAAGTAAACTAACACTTCTAACATGAATCATGATGTATGATTAACAAGCGATCAGGAAAGTATAAACGAAGTCAAAAGGCATCATCAAATTCCAACAAAAAACCTGATATCCTACACAAGCCAAGCAACCCAAGCCCACACAACAAAAACCAGAAAACCAACACAACTACCATAGATACGAAAAAGACACGGTTTCAGACATTCCCCATATGATAAAAAAACAGCAAAACCCTAGCCATCGACACTCGAACAACGTTAAAGAAAACCACTTATTTAGCATTCAGAAGGCAGTCTAAACCAATTCCATATTGAAACTCCCATTGAATAAAGAAATTCAACAAGAACCAGGACATGTGATGGAGAAGCAAATCAAGAAAATCCAAAAAAAACAAAAGCAAACCATCGACCAATTCTTTAGCCCAAGAATCAATATAAACCAAACAAAACAAACCAAAATACCCAAAAAGACTAGATTTTGGATATTACCAGTAGAATTACAGAAAGCCACAACCTATTCCCCGAGCCAGAAGACATTCCAGCATCGCAAATACCGGCAGAAATAGTCCTCAACTGGAGAAAAAGGAAGGCAATGGAAGCAAGCAAAAACATTAAAGAAAACGATAATTTATTACAAACAGTAGACGGAAGAGCTCCGGTCAAGCCAAGGACGATTTATGCACTGAAAAATCAAACAAACATGAAAGAAAACCATATGTTTCGGGCGCTACGGTGACGAAGCGTACCGTTTCGGCGCGGGAGAGAGCCGCGAGAAGACTCGGTAGGAAGCGTTGCTCACTCGCGGATCGGGATCGAAGCTTCCAACGGTATTAAATAATATAAGGTGCTAAATTATGGTGGGTGTCTCAAGTAATCAGTTGAGCAATCACCAATCAATTCTTTTAAAAAAAAAGCTGGTATCTTTTAATCATTATCTCTCCATTTTTTTTTATTTTATAAGACATCTTTTTATTTATCAAGATGAAAAAATTAGAGATGTTAAAATGGATTGGACCGATAGAGCTGTAAAAATGGGCCGATTCGATCCGATCCTAATCCACATAGGTTGTGATTATGTAGGCTTGGCCCACCTGTTAAAAAAAGCCATAAAAACCTAGTTCGATCCTAACCTACATGGGTTGTGGGTTAGGATCGGACCAGCCCACATCTTTTTTTTTTTTTTTTCTTTCTTCTTTTTTTTCTAGAATTAGAGTCTGTTCTCCTGTCGGCTATCATCGTCCGACACCGCACACCATAAGTCCGCTCCTCCATCACTGTCCAGTGCCGCTATACTCTCCTCCGAGGACCGTCAGGAGGGAGGGGCGCTGGGAACTGCTGAGAAGAAGAGGGAGAGGGGGTGGGGAGGGGTGCTATGGACTGCCGAGAAGAGGAGGGAGAGGTGACGGTATGCTGGGGAGGAAGAGATGGGCCAAAAGGAGGAAGAAGGGCCGTTGGAGATAGAGAGGGAGAAGGAGGGGCTCGCGCTGGGGATCGAGAGAGAGAGGGAGGGGGTTGTCACATCGAAGATCGAGAGAAAAATTGGGGGGATGTGTGGGGAGGGGCGTGAGGACTGCCGACTGTCGAAAGGAAAAGGGAGGGGCGACGGCACGTCGGAGAGGAGGAGGAAGGATCGTCGGGAATCGAGAGAGAAAAGGAGGAGAAGTTCTCACGCTGGGATCCGAGAGGAAGAGAGAGGGTGTGGGCCGGCCTACGAACTGTTCCGACTCTAATTTGATTCAACTCATGAGCTATAAAAGTTGGGATAAAAAATTCACTTACACAAATAGATCAAAATTTTTTAACTTGATTTAATTTATTTTTAGGATCAAATGGACTGTTTCATTGATCCCGTTCATTTTGACAGCTACAGAAAAGATACGTTAATTATTATTATTATATTTTTGATAGAATTATCTTTCAAAGGTAAAAGTGAAAGATTTTTTTTTTTTTTTTTTTGTAAGAAAAGCGAAAGCACCTTGGAAGCTACAAATTGGTCCACTGTGACTGATAGGGATCGGCATTGAACAGTGGAGATGCACGAGAAAGATTAGGTAGACCTAGCTTGTAAAGTTATCATGACTCATAAATTTTAATAACAAAAATAGACCTGTGAATGATCTACTTGCGGTGGCCATCACATCACCTTATGTACGACGTCTCCCGCGTATGCCGCACACAAATGTGACATCAAAGAACACCGCGGACTGACAAGTCTTCGCTGTGCAGCTCACAAGGGAACGGCCATCCAACAACAGTTCATTTTTGCGTGAATATTGGCACTCTTGTTCGCGTCCTACGCGTTTCCCAGTATCAACCGTTGGATCGCGCCTTGCACGACCTTGAAAGCACTCCAATCAAAGCGGACGTTGCGCAGGTTGACGAATCATTCCTTTGGGCGAAAGATACAACCGGCCGGAACCCCATGTTGTCTCAATCAAAGACCAGTCGGACAAAGGTTTATACGCCAATTGAGTCCCCTCATCATCGTGTTGGTGGAGGCAAATTGTAGGCCTTTCTGGAAACCTTAACGTGGTCCCCTTGTGACATAGGCTATAACCTGACGGGTGTAACTGAAGCTACTGGACAAAAGAAATTAGGTGGGCTGACGAAGGAGGGAAAAGTTACGACCGCAGGAACTCTTGGGATTTTGGGTTGCGGCATACCACCTTTTAATGGGTTCGATTCCAAAAATCTATGTTAAAGTTGCTGGCTGAGATGAGGATAGCTCCTCTAAATTCTTATCTTTTATGGTCTTTCCAACTGGACTCCTAGAATCATTGACTGCACACACCAGATCAGAAATTATATGCAAATAGGCCAGCTTGCATATGGCTCAAAAATACACATCAACAATTCCGAAAGTTGGATCTGGAGATAGGATAAGACGTACATACCGACCCCGAGAGATCTTTTATATTTTGGCTTTATATATATATATATAGAGAGAGAAAGAGAGAGAGAGTTTGGACCAAGTGTTACCTTATACCAAGAATTTGACAGTCGCAAGATAAGAAAAGAGCCTCCATCCATGCAATTACGTAATAAGTGACGTGGATTGAGCTATCGAACTTTGATAAGAATTATACAGCATGGACTCTGGAGTCAGATCAACTGTAGGATTCGCTTACATTTTTTACTGATTCAGCACTTCACGGGATCTTGTCCTGACATCATTGCCCAGGTAGCCTGACCAGTGGAAACGTGCCATTTCCTACAAAGGATTTAACTTCTGCAACACCCAACAAAAACCGAGGCACGTGGCGGGGAGGAAGACTTCTGCTCGGAGTCATTTCCTTCCCCCGTTGCAATGGTAAGGAGAGTTCTTGGGCAAATCAAACTTTCATGAAAATCCTAGAACTCCAACCTATAATCCTATCCCGTCTTTATCCAGCGTCACCCAAATCTTCAGTGAAATCATCAATGAAATCTGTGGGATTTATTAGGTTGTTCTGTCAAGCATTTTGGATGAGCCACCCTCAATTGATCATTAGAGTTGAGGCATCAATCTCTCATTCTTCTTCATTTTTTTTTTCAGAACTACATAAAATTTTTGATGGCTAGATTGAACCATTAGCTATCAGATTTTACAGTGGATCAAACTTCATATTTCTTTCTTTCTCTTTTTTTTCTTCCACTAGACCCGCTGCTTTTATTGAACATGACCTTGCTTTGATTGTTGAGGGTTAGAGCCATCATCATCAGAGCCATCAAGTTCACTGTCATCAAGGATCGCGGCCATCAAAGGTGGTCTGTCCTCTTCCCTTATTTTTCATGGCCAAAAAAAAAAAGAAGACATGAAAGAGAGAGAGTGAGAGAGAAATAATAAATTGCTTTCTTTCCTCTCTCTCTCTTTCTTCTATTATCTTTTCTTTTCTCTCTAAATACCCTGTGGATCAATGGAGGATTTAGAATCTAGAAAAAATCCAGATTGATTGGTTGATCCTAAGAATAGTCCTAGATCTATAGTATTATGGTCACCTATCTTAATTTTTCTGTCATCTATGATTATTATATTGATCTAGCTTATACAAAGATATGATTGTCTATACAAGAAAGTATCGAGCAGAACACTTTATACTCAGATTTGTAAATCGAGGAGTTGATCGATTATTATACTGAGTTTGAAATCAATAGAAATAATGATTCTTTTACATGATCAACTATATGTATGTTTTTATATTATGCATGATGATTTCTATCTTTACATTGAATATATGATTCTTTATTATATATATACCACAATTTAACCGTTTTGGCTGCTGAGGATAAGATATTTGACATTTTGAAACTGAGCTAGAAATATAATATGAAAATATTAAATGGTTATTGCTTGTGTAAGAGGATTTTAACTAGCCATGATGTACATTGCCGATCATGAATTGGATTGTGACATCTTGAAGTGCCAGTCATGAGTCAAATTATGATACCTTAGTTTGCCAGGATGAGCCGAAGCATGGATATTTTGATTTGCCACTGCAGACTGAAGCGTGATATCTTAGTTTGCTACTGTGGGCTGAAGTATAGTTTATGATTTGCAAGTGACAAGTCGAAGCATGATCATAGCTAGTCCAAAACTAAAAGATAACTATTATTTTGAATCATATTAATGAAACATAAATTAAAAGCCATATAAATCCATTGATGATATTTATAATGAATTTACGATAATATATGATTTATGATCTATGTTTGTATTATTGAGTTATATTAGATGCCTAATATAAGATTTTGTAGCTTATAATTTCTCTTTGACACTACTCATTATTTTAAATTATCGTACTATATTGATATAAGTGTGATGAAATTTTTATTCGACTGTAAAGTTCATATCCCCAATTCTTTCTTTCCTTTCAGAGTTACAGAATGCATAGTCTTGATCAGGATAGGCATGGAGTTTTGGGCATTGGAGTTCTTAGTTAATTTATTAGTTAATTTTTCAATACCAGATGGATATTTAAATTTTATAAATATTATTATTTGATAATAATGAATTTATCTAGTTAATGATTGATTTGATAATTCTGGCATTGTTGAAGATTTTGTTATTTTATAGGCTTTGCATGACCTTTAAGGCTTGCTCTAGGGTTTTTGCTACCATGTCATGTAGTTTAAACAAGTAGTTTGGAGAACATAAATGATTATCATATACCAATACATAGCCTTTATAATCTGATAACTTTAACCTCAAAACCATGCAGCTTAACTATCAATAGCAAGAATACATATTTAATTCACTAATATACATAGTGGTTAAACATATTAGTTGCTTTCTCTGATCCTTCAAAGTCACTCATTGTCACAAAACCAAAGCCACGACGCCGGTCAGTCTCATGGTCATAAACAACCTACATAGTCAATTCTCGTGTAACAAATTTAATAAATATGGTATAATTTCAGATAAAAGGTTAAAAGAAAAACAATTAGAAAAATAAACTTAAAGATCAACATCTAAAACACATTAACAAAAGTAGTACCAGTGTGCTTTTGAGACTCAGAACAGGATTTAAAGAACTCAATGTAATAAAGGACTTCAAAACATTAGCATCTCAGAACAGGATTTAAAGAACTCAATGTAATAAAGGACTTCAAAACATTAGCATGCCATCATAATCTGGGGAGAAGCATGAAACTCTAAAAAATATGGAATTTCACGATACCATACAACCTTGAGTTAAATTTTGGCAAGCCAATAAAGGTTACACATTCCCCATTCAAGAAATAACAGGTTTATCTACGGTAATCATATATCAGGATATAGAGAAAGTATGAACAGCGCATTAATGCAATCAGCACTCACAACTTTTGCATCTTATATCTAGTCTGTCTGATATTCATGTAATATGCCTTGAACCCTCTTCTAAGCTATCTTTTCCTCTTAGGTCATGGATATAATACCTAATATTATTTTATCTTAATGTCTGAGATGGAACAGTAGCCTAATGCATTTGTACAACTCTATAACACATGCATGTATTGTGTGCATTATTCCTTTTTGCGTTATTTCATTTGCTATGTATATTCCATAAAAGATGGCATGTACAGGATTGATACATACATGGCTTACAGTGATGTCATAATCATCTGCCATAAGCCTTACAATAGGAACAAGTTTATCGATTCTAATGAGACAGTGCATCGACAATGGGTGTTAAACATTTTCATGGTACCAGAATCTTTTGATCACTGCCTTCAATCTTCACAAAGATTCGGAAAGGCAAATAGTCACAACCCTATATTTGATATTCGCAGTTGGAACGAATTGATGCAGAGCCCAATCTATTGTTATCTTCTCGTTTGCTGCTGTCATTGGATTTTCATAGGCAATCACTAGAAAAATCACCAAATCTCTACAAACAAGAGGGCCCGAATTTCCTTGATCATTTTGAATCTAGTGTTAAATATTTGATTGGACTACATCACGCAGCATTACTTGAAGCTTCCTAAAATATCAGCATTCGCAATGTCTGGCACATTCCATGATGAGTCAACTATTGCTTCTGTAGCATATTGTTATAAGCATTCACTTTGGCATATGCTTTCAGGTCTAGGAGAAGATATTCGTTGCAGTGGTGATACCACATCAAAGTTGTCATGACCCAATCAAAAGTCAGGAATTGGTGGCTAGTGTAGGACATCATTCATGAGAATCGATGAAATACACGGCACTCGATGAAATGCAGGCACTCTCATTGGATTGTGAGAAATTTGACGTGGTATCACCATTGCAACGAACAATTTCTCCAGATCCTGAGACTCTTTTCAGGCACCTATGGCACCAGCTGCAACCGGACCGAAATCCACTAGTGTTCCTTGCAATGGGGCATCCATGGCCTGGCATGTCAAGACTTTTGAGTAAGATTCATACTGCTTGGGAATCCATGAGCTAGTATAGCCCACTCAGGGATCATTATTGTGCCTTTCTTTTTGTAAGAAATCCTTTGCCTCTTCTTTCTAGTTTCTGGGTTTTCTTATGGAAGACCCTTCTTACATTTTTTTTCGAACAGTTTCCTAAGCCAATTTCTATTCTATTTTCCATGAACAGTCTCCCCATTGCTCTAAAGCGTTTCCTATAAAAACTAATTTTTCTGTGACCATCTAGGTATGACCTTGATCTTCATCCTATCTTGCCTACTACTCACAGAGTTTTTGGTCCATCGAGTGTTCAACACCTGGCCTCCGGATGTTTCCATCTACTTGACAAGTTCCTAGAATGTTAATGCTGTAGAGTTATTCATTACACCCTCATTCTATTATCTGATTCACCTCCTTCATAATGGTTTCATCTGGTTTGGATTTTTTTTGTCGAACCATAGATCTCTTTAAAGGAGACCCAAAGGGTCAGTTAACGGGATCTACTTCATACCACTCTCTCCATCAGATGTTGCAATGGCAGCCTTCATCAAATTTAGCCCATTATTTTAACAGCCACGGCCAAGGGTTTTGGTGTGGACAAGATGAAATTTTTTGAGGCAACAACGTGAGACCTGATCTGAAAAATGACGGCTTTATTTCAAATTCTTCGACAGGTGACAACACCCAGAACTCATTCGATGTTTTGCCAAAGCCAAGAAAGATTCCTCTTTTATGTAACAATACTGCATGTCCCTACCAAGCCATGCTGCCAAAGTCCAAATGAAGCACGAGATTGGTAAATCCCACACTCACCTCCGCAATGCTGAAGCGCTCAGCGGGCTTCCCGCTGTCGACATCAAAGGGAAGATTGCCGGAAAAAAAGCTTCAAATCCTGTGCGGGTACCGATGAATTACTACTACCGACGCTGCTATCCTCTTCAACCGCTCCTTCGTCGTCTTCGTCGAAGACCTCTTGTTGCTGGCCCCAATCGACCACACGGGTCCCGGCATCAGTCTCCTCCTCCTTCCCGTCTCCCTCGTCCAAGCCCGAGATCTGGTTAGCCAAGAAGACGGCAATGGGAGGAGTGCGCCTCTCTGTATGGGTCCTGAAAGAAGATAGCTGGGGGGAAGGTGGAGGTTCAAAGTGGGATTCCTGGAGAGGAGCCGGAGAGAAGGGGAACTATTGAGAAGAGGTTTGAACAAGCTGGGGTTTTGAAGGGGAGTACGAGAGTAGAAGCCATGGGATTAGAGTGAGGACTTTAGCGAGGGAAGCCACGGCCAAGGACCAAACATCTATGGATACGGCAATGTGGATGGTGGCAGTAGGCCAGATCCAGTCAGCAACAACGCCCACAATCTGGGCCGCAGCCCACGTCCTCGTTTGTGGAAATTGAATCAGGCGTAATCCCCCGCGAGAAATTCTCTGTACACCACCAGCGGTGCAGAAAATCTAATATGGAGTGCACCATCTCATCCAATTAAATCACGTAGCTATTATATTTTAATATATATTTAATATTATAGTTTTATTTTTTCATTTAAAATTTTAAATGATAAAAATATTCTTTATCTTCCGAAAAAATTATGATATCCTGTGCCGATATCATGACATCCTGCATTGAAATTATGATATTCTGTACCGATATTATGGTTAATTTTTTAATAATAAAAATATTTTTTTAATGATATTCTATAAAAAAATTATCACATTCCAACATGTATTTAATACCCGCAGTTTTACTTTTTCGTTTGAAATTTTGAATGACGAAAATGTTTCATTTCTTTCAAAAAAATTATGACATCCTATGCTGATATTATGACATCCTATGTTAAAATTATGGCATCCTGTGTAGATATTATGATTAATTTTTTAATGATAAAAATATCTTTTTCTCTTTATGATATTTTGTGAAAAAATTATGATATCCTATGCAGAAAATCATAATTTCAATGCAAGATGTCATAATATCGGCATAGGGTGTTATAATTTTTTGAAATGAAGGAAATATTTTCGTCATTCAAAATTTTAAAATAAAATATAAAATTATGAATATTAAATATATATTAAAAGATAATAACTACATGATTTAATAGGATAAAGTGGTATACTTTACGTCGAATTTTCTGCACCACAGGTGGTGTACAATGAATTTCCCAATCCCCCGTAACCCATCCAATTTTGGGCAGAGAAAAAGGAAAACGTCTCCTCCGATGGAAGAGAAAAATATGGCATTCCCTCACTTCCCCGGGAGAGGAGTCACACTAGCTTGAAAGAGAGTTTCATCAAGAGGAAACCATCATTAGATCGTGCAATGGTCATTTCGAGATCAGTGCAAATGGATGAATAGAGGACTTCGATGTGCTTTAAATTTGTGTAGGACATGATCCAATAGCCAATGTTGTAAGAGAAGATCAATCATTCTTTCATGCGAAACATACATCCCGAACCCGCAGATAAAACAGCCACAAAGCACTCTTCCAATGAGGAGGAATAACTAATAAACCACTACCAAAGCCGGTAGAGTAGGCTTATCCCTTAGTCAATGCTAAACCTTAGTGGTGACATAATATCTTCTAGCGAAAAGAGAAGAAGATGTGAGCTAGCAACCCAGGCATCTCATCAAAGGCGTACTTAGCCTAGAATTCATTGTACCAAAATACTATTCGTTTGATATCTTGTGAATTGAACTTACGGTATCTTGCAGAATTGAACCTGTGCTCTTGCCTTGTTTATTTTAGGCAGCAAGAATTTATGCCGCCTGAACTAAAATTTGGATCTCTAAAGCTTAGAAGTTTCATGGGTTTATATCTCAGCGAGGCCTCCAAGTATGCATCAACACTCTCAAATATGATATATTGAAAATCTTAGTCTTTGTTATCTTGCCTAGTTGCCTTAGGACATTATGTACAAATTTATAACTTTCAATGTATCAGCTGATAAGCATAGATATGTTGATTAAATTCCTCTGGCATCATTTTATTTTTTTTAGTAAAGTTTGTACGTAAAAAGTTGAAATAACATCAAGAATAGTTGGTGAATTTAGATTCATGATACTGGCCCATACCTTGATATCCCGGAACCATTATCTCAATAATTTTTTTTTAAAAAAATATTCATTATTTCATTTTTGTTTTTCACCTTGGCCAAGTAAATCAACTATCTAAGTTGGTTTTATACTTTCACCTCGATGACTGATGTCTTAACCCTTACAAAATTTATTTGAGTAAAGAAATGATTAGTGCAACTTCATCCTATTCTCTGTCCACTTTAACATCAAGTTTGAATTCTTTCATTTGTATGCACATGTGAATTGGCTCAAGATGCTTGATCTAACTCAACTAATGCTATTGGCAAAGTCCCTTTCTTTATCAAACTTGAGGCCTTAGCTCGAATCCGTTTTCATAAGAGTTTTAGAAAAGGATACAGGAATTTAAAGGGTGGCGCTATCTCTGGTCGTATACTTTCTTTCCTATAAACCTCTTTCTAAAAAATAAATGAACAATTCTATATTGACTCAACCAAATCTAGTGGTAGATACCAACAGAATGGTTAATGAAGAACCAAAAACATGCACCATCTTTTCAACCAACCAATCATCGATCTCGACGAACTTCACCCATTACCAGATAACTAAATCTAGATGAAATTTTATCCTCAAATTCCAAGTGGAGCTAGGGGTATGAAATATTGTTAATTTGTTCAAAATGTACGCCATTAAATTTGACCTGCACCTATCCTAAAGCTGCTTTTGAGTGGTATTCACTGACGGCGCTCAGGAGGGCAAGTCCAAGTTTGGGACGTGTGTTTTGATTAGGATCTTGGGATCATTTACGACTAGCTGGCAGGGCGGCAGGACTGGGAAACCCGGCCTTTTCTTGCAATCATCTACCACTTGAGACAATAAATGGGGTCGCCTGAGGGCCATATCTTTTCTATTTGGGCCGCCCAATCAAATGGATTCCAGTTGTCTACGACGAAAACGACAGCCGAAGGGTTTGTTCGACTGGAGAAAGCAATCCTCTCCTACAGAATGCTGACCTCCTACCACCCGGTTTTCCCTTGACGGCAGCTCTCACGTGCATAGAGAGACCGATACAACTAGCAAGTTGGTCCCCACTACAGTATTTTCTTGGCCAAGTTACGAACTGATGGAAACCTTTCCTTGTCCTTGAGCATATAAATAAGGCTTTCAACACAAAGTCCCACTCTGCCATGGTGTACAACTAGATTCGGAACCGAAGTCGGAATAGATTGGGATGGGAATTAGAATGACCATCTCCTCCAACATATTTGGTGCATGATTGAAATAAAAATCAAAATCAAAATGAGATTTGAATACTACGGGAGAGTAAGTTCCTATTTTCTATTAGAATTAGGATAGAAATAGAACTTCTTCCAACCAAATAATTGACATGGGAGTCACTCATTTCTATTCCTATCCTCCTCTCCTCGGACAAATATACCTTAGATGTATGGATGTAAATGAGAAGTGGGCCCATTGGCCTGGGATGTTAATGGCTTGGGTGGTAGAAGCCAGGCTCATGAAATTCAGATATGCTCGAAAAATCAAGTTTGCATCTTAATCGAACCGAGGCCATGATTTAATTTGCTTGTAGGTTTTTAGTAAAATACTTATGTCCAATTATGAACCAAAGCTAGCGTAAAACAAACAACTATAGTTTAGGCTGGGCTCATTCATAGCTCAACCGAATCCGTGCTTTTTCTATCGACACCCTAATCAGTTATTGGGTCGACAACAAAAATGGTTCTAGTTGGGTCAAGTTTGGTGGTATGTATTTGGTCAAGTTGGCAAATCCAGACCCTTAGCTTCTTCTGCGATCGCATTTATTTTGAAATTGAAAGAAGCTCATTTAAGAAGAAACGGATTCCGAAGGCTATGCCACTTGTCGCATTGGCTAAATGTTGAGATTATGAACGTACCTATAAAACTAGAATCGAGGCTTATATTTTGTTTGTGAGAGATTTGGTGGAAAAATTTAATTGAGGAGGTCTCCTGTAGCGCATGCACCAAGAAGAAAGATACCAACAACTGGACAAGAATCCAGCCGTCCTACTTGACCCATGGAGCACGCCAAGCAACCATGATTTCAGCCTTATATCCAACATCCCACATCTTTCGTTGACATACTAACGAGTTCAGACTGATTTAGGCATTGGAGTGACATGGGACATATTTTTTCCTTGTCAAGAATTCCTTTGCCATTTAACATGGATGTGCAAACTTAAGCAAGCATCTCCTTGGGCACACCTATAGTTTATGAATAGAATGGTCATCCATCCATTATTTATATCGCTTGCCACCAAAATTAACTCGCATGTGTCACACGATAAAATAAACTAGTTCCATCAACCAATGTTCAGAGTTTATTACTTATCATTTAAAATTTGCCATACTGACCTATACTACTATCTCTATAGGGTGGGCAATTCTTTTGGCCAAGTCATCCACTATAGGGGGCTGACCACCCCACTGTTGTTGCAACTTTTCAGTGAATTCCCACCGGACAAGGCTAAACTAAGGTCTATAATACTGCAGGGATCAATTTGGGATATCTCCACTCATCAAATTAAAGTCCCAATTGTTCATGGCGGAACCTGCGCCAATCTTCTCTCAACTACCTAGTAGTCCAATTATATATTAAAGCTTTTCTTTGTTGGCACCCACTCATAGGGTTCCTCATGATGCACATGGAGGTTGAAAGAGAGGGAAGCAATTGAAAATTTCCTGTTAGGGTGAAGCGTGCAATTGTAAATGTCATTGGAAAAATTTATAGCTGGCTTGACCCATTGGCACATCCAAGTGGATGTCATGTATGTTAGAATAATTTGGTGCAATTGAGACTCATGGCCAATGTGCATCTAGTTGACTAGGAAAATATTGTTCTATTAGAAATAATAAATTAAATACCTTGCAAATCTTCAAAAAAGAATATTTCATTCCATGTGGTTTTGGTTATTGCAAAGTCTACCATGCTTTGATGAAATGAAAGTGTCTTTGGAATCTCAGTCTGCTTATCATGTGCATATCTAATCATCCCTTGATGCTTTCGCTGGTATTCCAATTACCAAGCTGAAGAATTAATATATTATTACAATGGTTTTTGTGGCTGCAGCTCTTATTGCATTGGCCTATGAAACCTACCTCCGCATCAAATGAGGGCTGAACTATTTGGCCTATTCCTATTTCGATGCGCTGGGGCCACTTTAATAGCTCCCATTTTATTTCACATATATTAACATTTTTGTCCTTTGCATGACTAGAATAATTCTAGAGGGGCATTCAATTGCATGCCAATTCATTTTACTATGCAGCACAACAATATTGGTATGTACGATCCATGAGACAACGGCTAAATCATCAGCAATCGCATCAATCTGATGCGAACGTGAGGAATTTTTGGTATAAGCGGCCAACAACAAGGGTGTTTTTAGGTATCAGTGATGGTTGCATGTGAGGTGGTAAAATAGTTAAGAGGTAATTTAAAAATAGAGATAAAAAAATATTAAGATTTGATATCTCGAAATTTGATCCACACTAAGCCCACAATGAAGTTCGCGATGACGAACGGAGTCCAACCAGCTCAAGATCAGTCCAAAAGGAGTCCAAATGCAGAAGATATGCGTAAAAGAATGTGGCATGATCTATGGAGCGACAGAAGCTGGTGGCAGCCGTGGTAGAGCGAGCGGGTACGATGGCGTGCAGGCCAGCCACGAGCACGCGGCCTAGCGTGCGGACACACGGATGCATATGGTACGCGGCCCCGGTCTAGGAGAGCACATGTGCGGGCGCACGCAGGCATGGCCCGCATGGATTTCTCACACCGTGCGTGGACCGATGGTCCATGGGAGCCGCAGTGGACCGACAAACGTTTCCCACCCATTTCTCGCGGTCCATCGTGCACCGGCGACATTTTGAGGCCCTTTTTCACGGTCGATGGCACTATTGCATGGATTGGGGTGTGGGATTATGCAATCGAACGGCCGTGGGATATTACGGTCTTAATCAAACGGTTCGAAAGATTTCTTTGAGTTATAATCGAAGTCTAATTTCGATCTAAGCCCTGTTTGATATGTTTAAAAGCCTGTGGACAAACAGTGGCTCGTAAGGTCGTTCGGCAGAGACCTGAAACTGTGATAGATGCAGTCGAGAGCAAGTTCGGCAGCAGCAGAAGTAGATTGAGAGGCATTGACAGAGAGCAGAGGCAGGGGTGCTTCAGGCAGATTGTCAGCCAGCAAACAGCGATCACTTCAAGGGTTCAGGAGGTCTTCCTAGAGAGAGAACTTTTATGGAAGAGAGCTTCTTGTGAGAGAGAGATTGGATATACGAGGGTTGAAGATGTGATCTCCTTTTGTAATTTTTTCTTTTTCATAGTGAAGCTTGCATGCTACATGGAGGTGAGTCTTTTGGTTAATCCACGTATTTCATTGTGTTTCTATTTTCATTTCTTCTTTCTTCCTGCTGCACCGAGCTGTATCGAAAAGATCTTGTGGAGGTGGTATCCTGGCCAGACATCTCCAACAAGTAGTATCAGAGCGAGGTATACCAAGATGCAGGTTGCGGCGGTGGTGATCAAGATTGAAGATGGAGGAAACAGGCTCAATCAGGGTGGAGATCAACAGATTTGATGGAAAGAGCAATTTCTCCTTGTGGCAAGCAAAGGTGAAGGACATGCTCATCCAGCAAGGATTGATTGACGCTCTCTTATACGAGAAGAAGCCAGACACTATGGAGAAGAAGACTTGGGAGTGGCTACAGATACAGATGGTGAGTACCATCCACATGTACCTGACGAATGAAGTGATGATATATGTACTTGACAAGACTTCTCCGATGATGCTGTGGTCGAAGCTCGAGGAGTTGTACATGATAAAATCTCTCACCAACACTCTTTTTCTTTGAAGGCAGTTCTATCAACTACGGATGACTGAGGGACATAGCGTATTGGAGCATCTCGGCCACTTCTAGAAGATCCTCACCAACTTCTTCAGCGTTGGTGAGAAAGTTGAAGAGAAGATCAGGATGCTGGTCTTGCTAGCATTGCTTCCTCCTTCTCATGAATCCTTAGTGACTGTTCTTCTAGTAGAGAAAAGCACCATCAAAATGGACAAAGTTACCGTCGTGATTCTTCAGAACGAGGTTCTCAGGAGGAAAAATCTAGCTTCGAGCTCAGGCGGCAGCTCAGCTTTGATAGTTTCTAAAGGAGTAGGAGGTGGCAAACGGAGTGACAGGAGATCGTGACGAGGGCAGTCTAAGTTAAGGATGAGGGACTTGAGCAAGACCAGATATTTTCAATGTGATGAGTTGGAATATCTAGCCAAAGATTGCTCTCAACTCAAGGATCGGATGAGGATTACTGCAGTGACGGCCAGTAGCGAATCAGAAGATGATGTCCTGTAGATATCTGATGAGGTATCTACTTCTTTCCAACAATAAATTTTAGATTCTGCATGTATCTATCATGTATATTGCAAAAAAGAGCAGTTTGACTCTCTGGAGAGCGTGAGGGCACTGTTTATCTATCGGATGG
Source organism: Elaeis guineensis (assembly GCF_000442705.2). Classification (NCBI taxonomy): domain Eukaryota; kingdom Viridiplantae; phylum Streptophyta; class Magnoliopsida; order Arecales; family Arecaceae; genus Elaeis; species Elaeis guineensis. The sequence continues at coordinate 164,773,273 of NC_025993.2, read as the reverse complement.
ATCGAGCTGTGCAATTAGAGGCATCAAGACGGTCAGTTGGAGGACACATGATGGTGCAGTGAGAAAACTGAGAGAGGTTGGATACATATCCAATTTCAGGCAAAATCTTATCTCACTGAGCAGATTAAATTCGAAAGGCTATAGGACGGTAGCTAGTAGAGGAATTCTGAAGGTGTTGCACGATGATAGGATTATTCTGGAGGAGAAGAATGGGATGAGAGGATATTGCTACTTGACGGGGAGCCTAGTGCGAGGTGGAGTTTCAGGAGTCAGAGGGAGCCCAAAGCAAGGTGGAGCTCTAGCCTCCAGGTGGAGGTCGATTGGGCACGAGAAATGAGACTTGGGAGGATGAGAGGCAATATCACAAGATAAGATTCCTACTACTGCAGGAGGATATCTCGAGCAGATCTCAAGTCAGAAGGAGTACATCATATAATGAATATGAGATCGAGCGGTCTAGCTTCACTCACATATTTATCCATCCATAATCAGCAGGCATTTGCCCCAAGACATAGGGACGAGGAGATCCAGAAGCTCTCAGAGTTAGGAGGAGGTCGAATATCGAGTCGAGATAGAAATTGTTAGGATTTGATGCCTTGAGATTTGATTTATATTGAACCCACAGCAAGGTCCACGACGATGAACAGAATCCAACGAGTCCAAGATCAGCCAAAAAAGAGTCTAGATGAAGAAGGCACGTGCGAAAGAAGGTGGCACGTTTCACGAAGTGACGGAGGCCGACGGCGGGCTGGCTAAGCAAGCGTGCATACCGGCTGTGAGCGTGTGGATGTGCGAGCACGCATGCGGGCACAACCCAGGCCCAGGCAGGCGCATGCAGGCGTGGCCCATGTCGATTTCTCATGCGGTCCACGTGCGATGCATAGATCGGTGGTTCATGGGAGCCACGGTGGATCGACGGGGCATTTCTCGCCCGCTTATCATGGTCCATCGTAGATCGACGGTGTTTTGAGACCGTTTCTCGCGATCCATGGCACTATTGCATGGACCGGGTGCGGGATTGCGTGATCGGATGGTCGTGGAATGTTGCGGTCTTAATCGAACGGATCGAGAGACTTCTTTGAGTTATAATCGAAGTCTAATTCCGATCTAAGCCCTGTTTGATGCATTTAAAAGCCTGTGGACAAACAGTGGCTCGTAAGGTGGTTTGGCAAAAACCTAAAACCATGGTAGATGCCTTCAAGAGTGAGTTCAGCAGCAGCAGCAAATCTAGAGGCACCGACAGAGAGCAGAGGTAGGAGTGTTTCAGGCAGACTGTCAAGCAGCAAACAACGATCACTTTAGGGATTCAGGAGGTCTTTCTAGAGAAAACTTTTGTGAGAGAGAGCTTCTTGTGAGAGAGAGATTGGGTGTGTGAAGGTTGAGGGTGTGATCTCCTCTTGTAATTTTCTCTTTTTCATAGTGAAGCTTGCATGTCTCGTGGAGACGAGCCTTTTGGCTAATCCACGTATTTGATTGTGTTTCTGTTTTTATTTTTTTCTGCTGCATCAAGTGGTATCGAAAAGATCCTATGAAGATGGTATCCTGGTCAGACATCCCCAACAAAAAGAATTGAAATATTCTTGAGGCTTTGATATATGTAGTTCAAGCTACTCATGACTATCTTGCTTGCTTATTTGACAATCTAATCAACTGCAAGTGATGTATTGAGATTTTGTGACGGTGCAAAACATAGATTTTCCGAGTGCAAAATTGACCTGATTTATTTTCAAAGTTCATGTGATGGAATTTGATCCAAGTCTAGTTGGTCGCATTCAGACGTGTTGGAGGCTCTAGAATCTCGATAATCTCTTTAGAAAAAAAAAAAAAATTTCTTCTAGTGTTAGATGAAACACCGTGCTAAGATGGCCAAAAGCGAAGTAGCGACAAAGAAATCTTTTATTGAAAATGTGAAATGCTAAGGAGGGGGATGCTACCATATGAAATGATTTTTGATGTTACATGAAATTGCAACTTATAATTTTATAGCATTAAACATTTGATTGTGCTGTGTGCAGAGCATAAAATTAAGAACATCTATTTCCAATAGAATTTTCTAAATCATGCTTCATTACAAAGTTAACAAATTTGGAAAGTTTGTCATTAATTTCTTGAAACAATTTTTCTTTTCCATGAAATCTTCCAATCTTTCTTTTTCTTTTCCATAAAAGTTCTCGCAACCAAACACACTCTTCTTGAACTCTGTCTTTGACATCCAAGTACCTAGTTAAAATGTCTCAAATTTCAAAATTCAAAAGTTTAAACTCGAGTATCGAGACTAAAATCTCCAAATGTAACTTAAGACAGACTCGAGTGACATACCGACATGATCAATTGGGTTTAATGTTACGAATTTATGCTGATTTGAGATTGGGTTGTTTTGGATAGCTGCATAAGCTCTTGACTGTGCAAGTTGAAATTGGATAAGTGTTTGGCAGCTCTAGCATTACTAGACTTAATACATGTCTACCCCAACACAGTTCAAACCTCAAAGTGAGACTGTGAGAGTCACATTCAAGTTGACCAATCGTAGGCTGCAATTATAATTTACTCATTAAAATAATGTAGTGGCAATGGCCTGGGATGATTTGGTATGACCCATTTATTACCTGAATCTTGTTCATATACTAGCTAGATACCAATATTTAGCACATTCAATGACCTTCCTGAAAGGTAGGGTCCAGAGGGGTGGAGGTGGAGTGGAACTCTGAGTTAGAGACGCGCACTCAAGAGTTTTCATATGATAGTGAATACTTGTCAGTTTCTATTGCCTCCGTTTAAGCAATCAACAAATGCACGAATAACGTTATAACGTATAACTAAAGCTTAATCTAGCTTCACATCAACCAATAATTCCAGACTAAGCCTGATTCAGACAACACTGCAGGATGAGCCAAACCAACCCGCGGATATTGGTCCACCTCCGTAGAGATAGAGAGAGAGAGCTGATGGATTCCAATCCTATCCATAGTTTGGTCAAGCCATACTAAAGTGGTTCCACGTAGGGTACTTATTAATAGACCAACCTAAATTGACCGGCAATTAATGAAGCATAGTCTCTCTCCAAATTCAACGGTGCAAACCAATGGCAGATAAAAGCTAAATCGATTGTTTGGAAACATGCTTTTAATCAATTTGTGAGGTAAAAGCCTTTGATCTAGCCAAATGTGATTGTGATTGCTGGCATCATCCTTTTTTTGTTTTTCCTAAAAAAAATATTTGCAAGAGAATGGAATATAAAAATTAAATTGACTTTCTTTGGACATTCTCATTACTTACCCGATGCGAACTCTTTGGTTGAGTTTGTTCAAGAATAAGATAGATGGGAATTTGCCAGGTTATACTATGAAAATACTTATGCCATGATTTATTTCAATCTTGTTGGAATATAGTATTTGGAAGAGATTTTATATGAGGACTGCTTTGAAAAAAAGCAAAATTGTAAGAATAAAGGGATAGCTTGGGACAAGTACCACTAAAATAGTTTTGCTCACCACATGTAAGACTATGCCTATTTTACAAAGGTTATTAGAGATGGTAATTTTAGGTTCTGAAAAAATATCTGAAGTGGGTTCAAATTAGATATGCATAATGGTATGCCATGTCTCAAATCTGATCGGATATAACCTTAATATATATCTTTCTTTTAAAATTATAATTATTTTATAATATTTATATGTATCCAATCCGATCCATCTTTTTTTATTTATCCAACCTAATCCGACTCGCATCTCTGCTTGATTCGATCCGAGACAAATATGTGTGTAGGATTTTCAGTTGCTGGATTGCCCAATCCGATCGATTGCCATCCCTAAGGTTGCATTTAGTAGCCAGCAATCTATCCAGATTGTTAGCAATTTAATATGGTAATTTGGGTTACTACGTTTGGCACATTTTTTGAGTGGTAATTTAGATTATCTTGGCAATCCTGATTGCCTCATGGGAGACAATGTAGATTATCTGAGAGAGGAATGGCTATCCAGATTACCACTTCTTTGGTAATATTGTAATAAAAATTTTGGATAAAATTATCCATCAAAAAAATCATACAAAACCAATTGCCGAACCCTCCTCCTCAGCCCTTGGCCCACCACTTCTCTGCATCACCACCACATCCACATCACTTCCGTTATTTCTCATTAGAAAAAAGAAAGAGCATCAGGATAAAATTATTAAAATATTTTAAAATTTTGATTTCACATTACCGGTAATTTAATTGTCATACCAAACATGTCAATTAAGATTTTCAGTAATTTTACTGTAATATTTCCTATGTACCAAATATAATAATCAATATTACTAACAATTTAATGATGGCAATCTATCCTAAAGATAATTCATATTACCTTCCAAAATTGTCTGACGATGTACCAAACACAACCTAAAGGTTATCTAGCTGCTACAAAGGCTTATTCCAAGTCTTTGCCTAATTTATGCCCAAGTCAAATTTTGCGTTAGATATTTAAAATATATTTCAATTAGTTTGTTCCTTATTGTAAGGAGGAAAAACAAGAGAATTGCATCATGTATAAATTAAATAACTATTACTAAACAAAGAATATAATTATTCATATTTTCTTTCACATGTATCTTTTTTTTTTAAAATAATTTTATGTACAAATATACAAGAGAGAAAGCTAGCACATGACGATAGAAGTGCAAGAGACGGTTGGATACTTTTGGTGCTTTTCGAGCCTTACATAGGGCTGCACTTGTCCTTGGATGTCATTTGAACGGTCGAGACAAAGCAAGGATGAGCTAGAGTTTTGATTTGGTTCTATTAAGGCTCTTTCAGAACTTGCGTGGTACCCTTTCCAAAATCTCCTCTGCCACATCCTCCGTTCGAATCTTCTGTTCCTCTTCTCGCCCTTGGGGGATGGCATTAGTACTAAGATGAGCATCATGCTGATAGCTTAAGGACCTCTCAAGTGTTGCCCTAGTAGTTGAAAGCTTGATGCTTGAACCTATGACATGATGATATTGACCTTTTAAATATCAAATACTATAATGAAAGGCCTAAGGTGAAGGTTAAAATAGGCTAAATATCATAAGAGATAAAAGGATATCAAGGATGCATTGAGAATCATACTACAACAGGATCAAGGACCGAATTCACACCTTCTAATATTACGAGGCTCCAAAGCAATTTCCCTATCATCCTTTGACCAAATGGAGAAATTACAAGGCGATGCTTGATTTGCAAGTGCCTAAAGGGCTCAACATTTTGTAAAATTAGTCAAGTTGCAGTGCGAGATGTACTTCAGTGCACATCATTTGAAAAAATGGCTTCATCTTGATTATCGTAGATTAAATATTAATCTCAAGCCACTTCCATTAGAGTAATCTTTCTAACACCTCTTGAATCATCACAATCAAAGCTTGAAGGAGAAAGTTATGGGCAAAATATCGAAGTAGTGTAACGTAGTCCAAGACCAGGAATCGTCAGTATCTGGATGGTGGTTTGTATATGTTGCCCGACTTCTTCTAATGGCAGCAAACCCACCATCATATCTAACTTGAGTTCCAAAAGTCCGAAGTTGGGAGAATTCCCATCTAGGTCGAAGTGGAAGGTATCAGACAACAATTATTATATCGTTTAGACGATGGTTAGTACGGCGTTGGATCTATTTTACTTCTAGAAGCATCCTTATGGTAAGTTTATTTGTTTTAGTAGTCTTGAAACTTGATTTTTTATATTTTTTTATTTTCATAAATTCCAACATAACCGTTCAATAAAGTTGATTTCGCTTGAGTGCACATTATAAACTTGTGTTTGCTCGAAATATTATCCTATATTTTTAGTACATTCTAGGATCGGAGATGAGGCTTATTGGTAGAGTCCTTGGTGGTGATGGAGATCTCTTGGTTGCAAGATGATAAGCTACTAATCCTCTAGATATTTTTCTTCCTTAGTTATATTTGATCTTTCTATCTTAAAATTTTGTTTTTACTTCTTACTTCTAGATAATTAACTTGATTTATTTAGGGGTGAAAGTAGATAAGATATTATCAGTCCATATCCATTTTCGTATCTAAATTTATCTAAATATGCATAGAAATTTGAGCATCTAAACATTCATATCTGATTCTATTTATAATCCTATTTAATTTTATATATCAATCATTAATTTTTAAGAGAAATATATATCCATATTAACATATCATTAACTTGATTTATTATTCATTTAATAATATTTTTGATTCAATAGTCATAAAATTTAATTATCCGACTTATATCTGTACTTGCATCGATACTTCTAGTATCCAATTTGCGTCTGCATCTTTTTAAAATAAATATAGATATAAATTTTTATATCCGATTAATATATGTATCTACGTAAAAATTTGATATTTATCTGATAAAATAAATATAGATATAAATATATTGGTATCTAATCAACGTCCAATTTCAGCCCTATTTTTATTGGATGGTTTTGAGACTGATGCCAGACATCCCCTGCTTGTTATCACAGATTCTCGAGCTTTTATTTGAGGCAGGGGAATGTTTTATGCTGTCGCCGCATTCTTTTCGCGTTCTCTTTCCTGTGGGCAGGAGCCTCCCAAAGTCCACGGTCTGCCATCCGGCGTAAACGCCGTTCTAACTTCCAGATTTTAAAGGAAATGATTTCGGCACGGATCCGCTTACCTAAACCGTCGTTGCCGCTGGAAATGCTTCTCCGCTAGTGTCGTGTCTTTTTCCGGCGGCCCTCTTATTCTTTCCTTTTTTTTTTTTTTTTTTGGCCCCCCCTTTTTGTTTGTTTTTTTTTTTTTCCCTTTGAGAAGGGCCCTCTCGTCCTTGCGGACCACTTCAAGACTAGTCTCACGATAACTCATTGCTCTTTGGATTCTCAAGCATGTATACCTACCATACCATACAACACAAAACTCCTTTATGAGACGTCTGTTTGTGAGATCGTATCTTCTCATTAGTGTTGTATTGAAGTATATGATTTTTTTTTGGATGAAACTGGAGACAAATAGGCACTTTAACCCATTAGTCACCAGCAATCTTGTTGAAAACAAAATACTTACAAAAGCAAAGTTACAAAGAGGATGTACAGGAAAACACGATGAGAACAAATGCTGAAAAATACAGCAAAAAAACAGGAGAAAAACAGAGGCTCAGACAGACATGGAGACCAGAAGTAAAAACAGTAATCAAACTGCTGCAAGAGGAAGTTTCCCCTGTTAGAAATTAATGGAATTGAAAGCTACGTATGCTGCACAAGTTGGATTACAGGAAGCCATAAATAATGGCTGATTGGACATCTCAATCACATGTATCAAACGGGATGCAACATCACCCCATGCAGTTTCTACTGTTATTTAATCTCGGCATCGGCCTCCTTCCTTTGAACTCTTAATGGTAAGATCTATTGGTTTTCTACCTTTCAGGATACCCTGGTAAACTATGATGACAGGCGCGGTTCCTTGGTTTCTTAGCAACATGTTCGGATCCTCTTGGGACGGCGTTCTACCTTCAGATTATGTCAATGCTATGTTATCAAATTTGCTGCATCCTAATGTGGACCATCCATCGTGGCACTGCAACGCTATAACGGCCCTACACATATTCTTGATGGCGTGCTAGAGACCCTCTGCTACATGGATTTTTATAATCGAACTTCAGAGTCTTCCATCCACCAGACGATAAGCAGCTGGCCATTTCGCTGCTATGCTTCTTCTTCAATTCAGTGAGATTTGTGATCTCCATAAACCCCGAAATATGTGAAGCCATTATTCTCTAATAGTTAGAGTACGTCCACATGACTTCCACTTCCCAATTACAATACATATTGATGTAGAAGGCAATAAATATCCACTTTCACCTATAAAACCCAACTCCCTATGGCCCTCCAGGTAAGAGAGATGGGAGAGAAAAGAGAGGAAATGGGGCGGACTCTTACTCCATAGGCCATCCCCTTGAGATGGGTTCCACATGGATTGGAATCCATCTCTCCCTCCCTAAAGCTCTAAGCAGCTCTGACTCCATCTCTACATGGCATCTCCTTGCGGACCACTTCAAGACTCATGATAACTCATTGCTCTTTGGATTCTCAAGCATCCTATGCGTCTACCTACCATACCATACAACACAAAACTCCTTTAATGTCCGTTTATGAGACGTCTGTTTTTGAGATGGTATCTTCTCATTAGTGTTGTATTGAAGTTAATGGATCTTTTTTTTTTTTTTTTGGGATGAAATTGGAGTCTATTGGGCACTTTAACCCATTAGTCACCAGCAATCTTATTGAAAAACAAATAATTACAGAAGCAAAGTTACAAAGAGGATGCACGGGAAACACAATGAGAACAAATGCTGGAAAATACAGCAAAAAAAATAGGAGAATAATAGAGGCTAAGAAAGGCATGGAGATCAGAAGTAAAAACAGTAATCAAACTGCTGCAAGAGGAAATTTCCCCTGGCAGAAGTTAATGGAATTGAAAGCTACGTATGTTGCACAAGTTGAATTACAGGAAGCCAAAAATAACAGCTGATTGGACATCTCAATCATACCTATCAAACGGGATTCAACATCACCCCATGCACTTTCTAGTGTTATTTAATCTCAGCATCGGCCTCCTTCCTTCTTTTTTCTTTTCTTTTTTTTTTTTTTTTTTTTTGATATGAATCGGCTTCCTTCCTTTGAACTCTTAATTATAAGCTCTATTGGTTTTCTACCTTTCAGGACACTCTGGAAAACTATGATGACAGGTGGGGGTCCTTGGTTTCTTAGCAACATGTTCGGATCTTCTTGGGATGGCTCATTGAGACAGCGTTCTACCTTCAGATTATGTCAATGCTGTGCTATCAAATCTGGTGCATCCCAATATGGACTATCTATTGCGGCACTGCAGCCCCATGATGGCCCTACATGTGTCCTTGACAATGCATGAGGGACCATTTATCTAGCCTCTGCTACGTGGACTCCAACAACCATGCTTAGAAGAACTCCAGAGCCTTCCATCCGTTAGACGATAAGCAGCTGGTCATTTTGCTGCCACGCTTCTTCATCGATTCGGTGAGATCTGTGATCTCAATAAACTCCGAAATATATGAAGCCGTTATTCTCTAATAGCCAGAGTACATCTACATGACTTCCACTTTTCAGTTATAAAACATGTTGATCTGGAAGGCGATAGATACCCATCTTCACCTATAAAATCCAACTCCCTAGGACCCTTCAAGTAAGAGAAAGATGGGAGAAAAAAGAGAGGAAATGGGGCGGACTCTTACTCCATAGGCCATCTCCTTGAGATGGGTTCCATATGAACTAGAATCCATCTCTCCCTCCTTAAAGCTCTGAGCAGCTTTGACTCCATCTCTAAACTCCACCTCTACATGGCATCCTCTGAACTTACATTCTCCACTTTCTCACTTAAACTTACTCTACTTCATACTCGATTCCCTTGCCAAACTCTTTAGAAAAGCTCGAACCTCCTTTGTTTGCTTCCGCAGGAGCTTGATTTAGGTATCGTAGGGTCTACCGTCAAGGACCCCCTCCCCCCAGCCAAGTATAAGGATTTTTTTTATTTTTGATGGTTTTGTAGGATTTAGCTCGTAGAATCGATTGAGGACTAGGCATCGGCATCCTGCTCAGAGGTCTCGCTCGGCCATCTTGCAACCGTCTTTCTCTCACTCTCGGTGACTCCAACTCAACGGTCTAAATCAGATTAGCTCTCCGGCAGCAACAAAGTCAGTTATGTACTCAACATTATACTCCAACTGCGATGATATTGCCAATGGTCCTTGAGTTCTTCGCTGGGTTTTTGTTTGTATGGCCGATTTTCCTTGTGGCTGGACTACTGTGTTGTAAGTTGGGTTCTCCTTCCCATCCACCCCTTTGCTGCATAGCTCATCAGCCCTGTGTCCCGGTCATCAAGTCCAATCCTTTCTCAAAGTCAGTCCATTTGCTGCATAGCTCATCAGCCCTGTGTACTGCAGGTAACTCCTGGGTTCAATTTTTATTTCACAACGAGCTATATGTTTTTATGTTGCAGTTAATATTTCTTATCTCTGTCCTTTGGCTGGTTATCTGTTATGTTATGATCATGTGGTCTCACCCTTAAGCAGCATCCTCACTTATAGTTAATTAACTCCGGCTGATGCCACCGACAATGTATCAAGTTTACCTATCTTGGTTTGTATGTATTTAATGCTCCAAGAAATCTCGTTAATGAAGGGATATTGTGACTGCTCATATTATCTTGTTGATAAAGCTCTGTGCCTTTCCACCCAAAAAAAAAAGCCGCAATAAATCTTTGGCTTAATTACTTTAAAAATGAGTATGACCCATCTAAGAAGAAGAAGATGGGAGAACAAAGCATGGAGGATTAGGATAGGTTGTTCTAATCTTTTTTTGACTTCTTTTAAAATTTAGATTCTCCAAGATTAGCTTTGTAAGTTTATAAGATTAGCTACAAATCAAATGAACCAATAATTCAAATCAATACAAACCTAGAAACTAAGATCTCTGTGATCTCAAAGTTCAAATTTTTCAACACTTGATAAAAAGGACGGTGATGGAAGCAGTATTTATGGTGGTTGTAGTCTCCATGAAGAAAGATTTAGAGATGATGATAGTATATAGGGAGGTGCCAACAGTAGTATAAAAGGTGGTCGAGTTTTAGAAAAGATAGCAGTGGTGAGAAAGTGATAAAATTGAAAGCAAAAATCCTAACTAAAAGAAAAAAAAAGGAGAAGAAAGTATTTAGAATTCTACATCAACTTTCATTACGTATCACATGATAGCACGTGATATTTTTATCACGATCATCAGATAGAAATAGCACTCTACGGAGAAATTGCAACATTATAAAAATTTGAGAATCTAATCGTGATGAATCGAAGTTCAGAATAATAATAAAGATCCTCAAAAAAATTTAAGATTTTTAAAATAATTAAACCTAAATCTTTAGCTCTTACTAGATCTTTTGCACAAGTTATCAGCTAGCTCAAGCTTATGGGTGAAGCTTGAGCTACACTATAAGAATCCATGGGAGTACATAGCTATGTAGTGGATAGAACTTGGATATTTTTATAGGATCATAAGAAACTAAGCTCTTAGATATGCTATGGGAGTAATTATTTAGCTCATGGCCAAATCAGCCCTTAATTGCAGCGTCAGCCGATGGTTTTTGGTGCCAAGTCCCATTCCAAAAGGCCAATAATGGCTCTTTGTTTAGGTAAGTAGCCGCAAGGGTCTTTTGATGCCCAACATAATTTTTTTGGGATAAATTATAAAAATCTTCTTAAAAATAGACTGAAATTATAGGTATATCCAATAGTTTTAAAAACCTACAGTTTATCCTCAATATTTTAGTCAACCCTACAATCCAACCCTTGTCGTTAGCCGTTCTGTTAATATTAACTTGAATCTCATTTTCACGTCATTATAAATTTTTGAAATAACAAAAATAGCTTTGAATAAAGTATGTAAAAAAAATGTGGAACCTTCCCTTCTATTAAACGCTAGAATCGTCACCTGCAGGGCTTATTCCCATGCCACCAGGCCCCGTCCCACCACCCATCCCTCGAAGCCCACCAGCATCGCCGTCGCCCCTCTCATGACAGACAATCCTCGCCCCCTGCTCTGCTCCAGCCCCGCCACCAGTGCCTCCGCCTGCGGCGGCACCAAGACCTACTAGCTCTCGAAGCACACCAACACCACCGAATCATCTAGGCACTTGTCCAGCCATTAGATGGATGGCAGTTAGGGGGGGAGTGGATTGTGCCCAGCAGAGGAGGGGGTCACAAAGGCCGGCGAGGGCATGGATGAGGGATCGAAAGAAAGCAGGATGGAGGTCCTTGGAGTTCTCGAGATCCAGGGGGAGGGTAGGGTAATCGGGAAAGGGGGGACTAGAGGGACAACGGTAGGTGAGTGAAAGAGAAGGGGATCAAGAAGAGGGCGATTCTTGGTGGTGACAGCGATGGCGATGCAGGCAAAAAAATCGATAGCGAACACCGAACAGATGCCCGTGAGCACCATCTGCTCAACGCCTCCTCCTTCCTCCTTTGCTATCGCCACTACCATCGCATCCGCCACCATTCTCACTTCCATCTCCATCTTTTCCCCACCTTCCGCAAGCGTGCCACCAGCACCTCCTCCTACCACGATGGGAGTGCAGAAGAGAAGGGGGTCAAGGAGAGGGCGGTTCTTGATGGTGACGGTGATGGCGATGCGGACGAAAAGACCAATGGCGAACACCGAGCAGATGCCTATGAGCACCATCTGCTCGATGCCTCTTCCTTCTTCCTTTGCTGCCGCCGCTACCGTCGCATCCACCGCCATTCCTACTCCCATCTCCATCCTTTCCCAACCCTTGCAAGCGTGCCACCGGCACCTCCTCCTCCTACCACATCCCTCCCCTCACCCTTGTCACTAACGGCACTGCCATTGTTGCCGGCACTGTTGCCCCCACACCCTCCTCTCTCCCTCCTCGCCAAATCGGTGCCCCCTCCCTAGGTTCTCCCCTCGAACGATGGTGGTTCCAAAGTCCCAGTCCGCTTCAAAGCCCCAACGAAAAAACACAAAAGACAATTTAGTCTTTTTATAATTCTATAACTTCTTAGCTAATGCCGTGGCTTTTTGGGGGCTAAGTGTAGTTTTTTCAAAATCTTGGATGAAAGTATAATAAAGACAAACCTCAGAAAATTTTTGTAATTTATTTTTTATTTTTTTATTTTTTTAACCAAACAAAAAGGACAGAACAAAAGTTTCAACCATGGCTGCTGGGCGACCCTTTCCATCCACCCTGTTATACTTTGAACAAAATTAATTGGTAAAAATAAACAATAATGCTAATAACCGCAAAATCCAAGAGGCCGCTGATGGATGTTTTGTGGTTTGTAACTTCTTGGATCGGATAAAGTTACGGGATGGTAATATAAAGTTTATCCAGAAAAAGTTTTTTTTTTTTTTTTTTCCTCACCTAAGAAGAGTTTGTTCCCTCTTATATTGCTCCTGGATTATGATAGAAGTTCCCTAGGAGCTTTGAGCCAGCTGGGGTAACCAGATCCAGTTTAGGTTTCTCTCCGGAGGTCACAAGAGGAGGGATGGGGATCGCGAGTTCTTCTTCTTCTCTTCTTTTGGCCTTCGTCTTCTCTCTACTGCTCCAAAGCCCCAGCTTTGCTGCCAAAAAGGCAGGCTTTTAAATGCCTTCTTCCTCTTCCATTCCAAATTTCGTAGTTTCCTTAGCATTCATGCTTCGAATTTGGCCTCTTAATGCGTCGCTATTTATTTCAATTCCAAATCCAATCTGGTTTTCTTATATCTGGACTAACTTTTTTTTTTTTTTTTTTTCACTTCTATTGTTTCTCCCACTTTTTTGGTGCAGTCTTATGTTGTGTACCTCGGAGGCCATTCTCACAACGGCAAAGAGCTTTCTTTGCATGTCTCCAAGCGAGTGAGAGACTCTCACTATGAGCTCTTGGCATCGGTCTTAGGGAAGTAAGTGCTTTACAAGTTTCCTTCAATTTGTCTACCTCTCTTTATTGTATATAAACTCTCTAATTATTTGATTGTTTTCAAATCGAGCATAGCAAGGAGAAGGCCCACGATTCTTTGTTTTACTCCTACACAAGTTATATCAATGGCTTCGCAGCGAATCTGGAAGAAGAAGAGGCAATGGAGATCTCAAGTGAGACTCCTCTTTTATATAATCTTAGCTTCCCCTGTTCTCCTCTGTTTCCGGTCCAGATTTTTCTTCCTTTTGTTCTAATTCGGTTCTCTTCTTGCAGGGTATCCTGGAGTCATCTCAGTGTTTCCAAACAGGGGGTACAAACTCCACACAACTCGGTCATGGGAATTTCTTGGCCTCGAGAGGGATGGCAGAGTTCCAAAGGAATCATTATGGACGAAGGCAAGATTCGGCGAGGACATCATCATTGGGAACCTCGATACCGGTACTCTGTTTTGCTCTTATATCGGATTCATACTGATTGCAAGCCCTAGTTTCTTTCAGTAAATTCACTCCTTCCCCTGTTCCATTCAATCGAATCTTCAAAAATTAATCTCATGTATCCTTTCACCTCTCACAAAGTTGTTGGCAAGTATCTACCTTCCTTTTTCCCAAATGGATGTCTGGATTTCCTGATCCAATCTTCTTCCATGACACTTTAGAAGCTCAGGAAATTCCACGTACTTTGTTTGTTTGCTTTTGGCAGTAATTTCCGTCTATCTGGTTGCACTAAAGCGATGCAGTTGACTTCTAGTGCTCTTTGTCGAGTAGTCTACGCTCCTGATGTTAATGGCTCTTTGGTTAAATGTATTTTAGTTCAGATCAGATTCTGAACCCCGTTGGGCCTGTCAAACCAAATTCCAAAGTGCACATGCCCCAACTATTCAATTAAGATCATGGCTGCTCTTTGACTTCAACATATGTGGCTTTCTCAAACAAGGATCCACCGAATAAATGTGCATGATGGACGAAGGCCATTGACCAAGACTGCATGTTCTATACGTTCTTCACCTGTAATTCCTATTCATCCTCGAGTTAAAATTATCTGAACCTTTTTGTTCTGCGGGTTGTGGATGTGCAGGTGTGTGGCCAGAGTCTGAGAGCTTTAAAGATGATGGCTTGGGGCCTGTGCCATCCAAGTGGAAAGGAATCTGCCAAATTGGCGTAGATAAGAGCTTTTCATGCAACAGGTCCATTCCATACCCCCCCCCTCGCACCTTTTGACAAAATGTTTTAAATTTGAAGGCACTCCCTGTTTATAATAGATGCACTCGCACTTGTGTTTCTGGTTATCTGTTAGTGGAGCACATCTATCAAAACTAAGGTCTTCATCAAATCATTATACATTCCACCGCTGATTGACCCGTGAGTTGTGTGAATAGTTTGACACAGCAGATAAAGTGCTTCTTTTTTTTTTTTTTGCCTGCATCCTGTTAGCATCACGCTACTCATCTATTCTTGTATTATTTTTTTCACCATCTATAAATTAGTTTGATAGCTTTCGTTCTTTCTAAGGATGCTAAATGATATATTTTTGTCATTGCTAGTAACAAATAGCTTGTTGTTGCCGAAAAAATAAAAGGATTATTACATCTTATTCTAGATAACTTCAAGGGCCTTTTGAGCAATTTCATTTGATAATAGGTTAAAGTTTTTTTTTTTTTTAGTACAGAAGCTCAAGCCTCAAAGTTATCTTCCACACATTTACATGCATTTACTACAACATGTACTAGATGTCTGTCAAAAGTTGTCCTTGCGAAGGAAAAGTGACACAATGCCCTGCTGCCAAACATGGCGCTACAGGATTTGTACCAGCATAAAAGTTTCCATGGACTGTTTTCCAAGATAGAACTAGAATTTTCAAATGCACTCGTAGTCTTTTATCTGTTGAGGGTAAAGATTATTTGAAATACTCATTTGAGCATTCAATATTTCATTTCCTCCTCAAGCTATCACTACATTTATTACAAGATTATGACATTGATAACGACGTGAAAGGCTTATATTTCTATTAAAATATACTTGTATTTTGTAGAGATAAGTAGAGATGGTTCTACCTCGACAACTTCAAATTGCCTAAGAACGTAAACTTGTTCCATAAAATATACTTTTCCATGCTTAAAAAAAAAAACTTGACCTTGGTAGGACTAACGAAAAATTCGATCTATGCATATGAGTTATGCAAAATTCTACGCAGTTTTTAATTGACAAGTGAGCCCTTGATCTCTTCGAGTTATTGGTGGTCCTCCAACAACTTTCTACTTTACAGAACGAAGTGCTGCAATCCTATCAACTTTTATAATGGAGTATTCACACATTCCATTTGCAAACATGTCTTTTCCAATGCTGTGTGAACTCCATGTATTGTCTCCTTTTAGAGGATTCACAACCCAAAAAAAGGTTCTGAAACAAACTATACTTTAACGAAACACAAAAGGCATAATCTAAATTTTAATAGACGAAAAATAATCATCTTCGGTATTGTCCTTTGGAACAAATAAAATTATGATTTACAATATAATGCTTTTAAAACTCATGGAAATAATAAAATTAGGATTCATATCACTTTGCACCATGCAATATTAG
Source organism: Elaeis guineensis (assembly GCF_000442705.2). NCBI lineage: Eukaryota > Viridiplantae > Streptophyta > Magnoliopsida > Arecales > Arecaceae > Elaeis > Elaeis guineensis. Next base: position 164,757,229 of record NC_025993.2, on the reverse strand, counting down.
AATTTTACATCATATTTGTTTAAAGTAAGTTGTATGACAACTGTTTGTATTATGGACACATAATAATGCCTCATCTATATTTCTCACATGAAAACTATGAAGCAACAAGCTAAAAAGATGCATTGTAGTTGCATGATATTCCTTAATATTTTACAGGAAAGCAGAAAGGTAGAAATAATATCATGCAAGTAATCTTTATTGAATTGCAAATTCCCCTTCTCTAGTACAATATCATTCTTTTCATCCACATACAGACTCACAGATGGAATATACTGCCTATAAAAATGGAAGAATAAAGATAATTAGGTATATAAAATTTTAAGTTTCTAGATAAATATTGTCTATTCATCTAATAATTTTTCTAAAATTACCATGCTCTATTTATAGAAAGAAACTGTAGGAAAAAAAGGGGAATTTTTAGGAACGTAGTCATAGATGATTAAAACCCACAAAACTTGATTGGAACCCATATTAATGAGAGTTCACCTCAATGTATGATATTTTTAGATAAATACCATCTGCCTTCAACCTTTTGAGTTCAACGCCGGGAGGAGTGCCAACCGAGGGAGCTCGAATCCTCTGAAATTTCTCCGTTGGAAAAAGAAAAAATATTTAGCCAAATAACCAGCGCAAAAGCCGAGGCTTCTTCAATCATTATGACCGAATACCACTTTTGTGTTGAGATCCACAAATCTCTGCACTCAAAATTTATCTTTTTCTTTGGAGGGAGATTTGGGGGAGGTTGGGAGGAGGGGAGATGAATGTGGATGATAATTAGCTCTCATCTTCAGGGGTCTATCTGGCTATTACATTTCAGCTCCATTTTATATAACTCCTACGTAAAGAAAAGCATATAAAATGTTCCGGAAGGCCCATCATATTTTTTGTTTCCCAAGGATTTATAGATCCTCACTACCCTTTTTGTTTTTTTTGGTTAAAGCTCGCTACTCCAATTCTTGGAGAAATAGTTTTGGTTTGGTTTCCCCAGATTTTGGAAGGGGGGCCCTCCTTGAGAAATGCCACCTCCCAGTGGCATATTATTGTATGGTTTCCCAGGCGATTCTCATACCGCTCCAGTCCTACTTTTGGATTCCCACTTCGTTTCCTCTATATGAAACGGAAACGGATCTTTACGTCTGGGAGCAACTAACCTTTCCTTTATTAAGATGTTGCATTTAGATCTGTGCGTTACTCTACTAATATATCAATCATGATGATGGATCTTGCAGGAAGGTGATCGGTGCACGGTACTACAACAAGGGCTACGCAGCCGCGGGCGGCACGCTCAACGCCACCTTCGAAACCCCGAGGGACAACGACGGTCATGGGACCCACACCCTCTCCACCGCCGGCGGTGGGTTCGTGCCCGGCGCCAACATCTTCGGCTACGGCAACGGCACGGCCAAAGGCGGTTCCCCGCGGGCCCGCGTCGCGGCCTACAAGGTCTGCTGGCCGCCCATCAATGGGAGCGAGTGCTTCGACGCCGACATTATCGCCGCCTTCGATGCAGCGATCCATGATGGGGTGGACGTGCTCTCGGTGTCCCTCGGCGGGGATCCCATCACCTACTCTCTGGACGGGTTAGCGATCGGCTCCTTCCATGCCGTCAAGAATGGGATCACCGTCGTGTGCTCGGCCGGCAACTCCGGCCCGCTCCCAGGTTCCGTCTCCAACACGGCACCATGGATAATTACAGTAGGTGCAAGCACCATGGACAGGGAGTTCCCGGCCTATATTAACTTCAACAACAAAAGCATCAAGGTTGTTGGGTGGCGCTTAAAGTTCTTATCCTCCTCCCTCTCAGAAGAATAAAACGTTTGCTCCTTGTTTTCTAGATACCTTAATTACCAGAGAAAACAATATTTATAATTAATTTTCTTATTCTCTCGGAAGTTTCTGGTATATTTTCTAGCTTATGTCAGCTACATGCTCATAGATTACTTTTATATACTACGATTTCTGTTTATTTTATAATAAATAATATGATACATTATATGATCTAAAACGTATTGTTTTGTCTCTCAACTGTACTTCTCTGACCAATTTTTCTTTTGCCTTTACAGGGAGCCAGCCTTTCTCAGAAAGGCCTGCCAGGAAACCAGCTCTACCCAATGATAAACTCCAAAGAAGCTAAAGCTCCAAATGCCACCGAGCATGATGCGTAAGAACCAACTCATTTCCATCTCATTATTAACTTTCACGCAAATTTCTCTGGTGCAATATTAACTGGTGTGTTAAAGCCGTCTATTATGAAGTAAGCATAGCTAAAAGAATCCCATTACAGAAAACTGGTTAGATATCCTAATTATTATTTAACTTCCTAGCGTTCTGTTTTCATTAACAAAGATTATGGAGTTTTTATCAATCTTCATCCACCAGACTAGGGGGTTTGCTACAAACATGTACTCTAAAATTGGTCATGTATATTCTGCAATTATCAGTTAATTCGATCTTGCTCTTATTACAAGACTAGGTGAAATTCTTAATGAAGACCAGAACAGGTTGTGGCAAACCTACAACCTGGAGCAGTTACAAGGACTATAGAGTTCTTGTCAACCAAGCAGATATACCTTGATGATTTAAACAGAAGAACAAGTTCACTTTCTCTTTAATTCTGCAGTGAGTTGTGTTACCTGGGTTCGCTAGACCCTGAAAAGGTTAGAGGGAAGATAGTCGTCTGTCTCCGTGGGATTATTGCAAGAGTGGAGAAGGGTGAAGCAGTTCTGCTGGCCGGCGGCAGCGGGATGGTCCTTGTCAATGATCAGAGCTCCGGAAATGAAATCATCGCCGATGCTCACCTCCTCCCAGCAACCCATATCACTTATAATGATGGCCTTTCTCTCTACTTATACCTCAGCTACACCAGGTAAGCTGCCTCCAATTTATTTCCTGCTTATAGTCCACAAGAGAATAAAAATATAACCAGTTGTTTAGAAATGTTCTGTGCTCTGCTGTGCAAGGATGTAGATCATAGAATTAAACAAACCATTAATGAATTCTTCAGGATTAATAAGGCTTTTACTGGTATAGTCATTCCCTGAAAATTCACATATGATTCAATATTTCACCCATCAACCTATACCAAGAAATGAAATACTAGCAGTTTATTCAGTAACAACTTAGTTTTTTGTTATTGTTCTCTCCCTGATTATCTGTGATTATGATACTGTTAAACACGCAATGTAACAAATCACCCTTTAATAAGTGCATATATTGCTGGCCATTTTACGCCTTGCATGCATTATGTTCATTCACATTAGCTTGGACCAGAATGTCAATATCTGATATTATTATTTCCTTTAGAAACACTCACAAATTGTCACTCAAATTACCAACAAATATGCATTATAATTCTTTAACCATGACAATTTTCTGTCAGGTCACCACTGGGTTACATTACAACCCCAATAACACTGCTTGACACAAAACCAGCACCATTCATGGCAGCTTTCTCATCTCAGGGACCGAACACTGTCAATGCTGAAATCCTAAAGGTTTATGAAAAATTCTATTACCTCTTTCTTGTAGCTCATAGAGTTCTTCTAATTCGTCAATTTAACTTCTTGCTTGCTGCCTCATATCACTGCACCTTTCAGCCTGATATCACTGCACCAGGTGTTAGTGTTCTTGCTGCCTACTCAGAAGCTGTTGGACCAACTGGTCTACCTTTCGATACCCGGCGTGTTGCTTTCAACTCAGATTCTGGCACTTCCATGTCATGTCCTCATATATCTGGTGTTGTGGGCCTCCTCAAGAGTCTCCACCCTGATTGGAATCCTTCAGCAATAAAATCAGCAATCATGACCACTGGTATGAGATTCATAAACTTTATCAATTTGCCCCTTTTTTTTTCAGGGAATTCGTTTTTTTGTAAAATATGTGCTAGGATTGTAATATATTATCATGATTGTGGAAATTGAAAGGTTTAACAAGAGCAGATAATTCAAATTTCATGAGTTTTGTCCTCGCTCATAATCTCACCCTACTCACAAAACAGTTCACAACTTTGATACTTTTTTGTTCCTTCATTTGTGCTAACACAACTTATGATTTGGAAAATACTCTGTGAATGAATTATAATTCTTGCATGTTCTTGTTTCTTTCTCTTTTTTTTCAACCCCCCCTGCAGCAAGAACACAGGACAACATGGACGAGCCAGTGTTAAATTCATCCTATGTTAAGGCTACACCATTTAGCTATGGATCTGGTCATGTGCGACCAAACCGTGCCATGGATCCTGGCTTGGTCTATGATTTAACCACAAATGATTACTTGAACTTCTTATGTTCTCTAGGCTACAACTCCACCCAGATAGCAAAATTCAGCAATGACTCTTTCTTATGCCCCTCTAAACCTCCAAGGCTGGAAGACTTAAACTACCCTTCAATCACCATCCCTTATCTCTTTGGCTCCATCACGGTGACCCGCACATTGAAGAATGTTGGATCGCCAGGCACATACATCATCCGCATCAGAGAACCAAGAGGCATTTCAGTGTCCGTGAATCCAACAAGCTTAACCTATGATAAGATAGGTGAAGAGAAAAAGTTTGAGGTTACTTTGAAGGTTAAGAAAGGTCATGCATCTATGGATTATGTTTTTGGAGGGCTAATATGGTCTGATGGGAAGCACTACGTGAGAACTCCTTTGGTAGTGAGTGCTGCAGGATTGAAGCCTTAACAAAGGAGCTGACAAGTTTTTTATATATATATTTTTTTAAAAACTGCGAGCAGTTGTTGAAGTCAACAGGTGGTTTGATTCATTGGAAGATGAATTTATTGGATGGAGATTACTATTTTTATCATTTGGATCAATAAAAGCAATAAGTAAATTTCTTCCAAACTAGGTCTCTGTGTTTCTTCATCCTTCTCTTTCCTTTTATTTTGTAACTGAAAGGATCAGATGGTCGGTATTACTGAAATTTGCTGAACTTTGCTTCTCTACGTACTGCTAAGTTCTGGAAACTTTAATGAGATCATGAACATTTGGATTTAAGAATTAACTTTTTAGTAAGTATCTTACAAATGCTAGTCTTTTACCAAGGTGAAATCAATACTGAAATTTCTTACTTTGCCAAAAAATAATAATAATAAAAAACTGCAACATTGACTATTCATTAACATAGCCATAGCATTCACCAATTTATTGACCAAATGAGTCATTAAATAATTGCTATATGATGACATTGCTTAGAATTTAAATGCTTCACAGATTTCCACGCCTATTCTAACAATTGTTGATAAACCATACATACATACATATCATCTTTCTAATGTTTATTGCTTCTTAATACTGAAACTACTTAACATCATTCTTATTGTTGAGTATGTGATCTTTTATTTTCTTAGAATCATTCTGAACTTCTACCCCTTTTTATATTTTGTTTTCTGGAAACTTGAAAAAGTTTTCTTTGCTGGAGTATTTCCCATTCAAGAAGTATGTCATAATGGTCAGAGCAAATTCATTGTGAATTTCTTATACAAATCGTTGAAGGAAACTTCTGCAAATTCATTGGACTAAAATCCATAAAAGCTTCTTGCCAGCACCTACTTCTCCAGGTGAGGTGTAAGAGGTCTTAGGTTCAACCCAGTTCTGAAAAAAATGAGAGCAAAAGTAAAGAATTGCTTTATGACCATAAGAATCAATTGCCACATGCTGGACTGTCCGAAATCAATCTTCATTATCTTCGGTGAACTGGAATTATCATCACAATTTAACTGCCAGTATAGGCCAACTCTAAGTCGACTAGGGTATGGATTGGTTTCAGATCTATGTAACAAAAGTGTACCCCATTTACTCATCATTTACCATGCTACCCATAGAAGAGTAACAAAACTACTGGAAGAAAAATTGTAGAGGAGCTTCCCTCTGAAAAAAGCTACAGGTGTCTAAATTGCCAAGCATGATATTAAATAATAGCTGCTCATCAGTTATTCAAGTAGATTTTTGCATGTTGAGAGACTGATATTGGTAATAAGAATGCTATAGATAGTTTCTCGAAACACTTCCATGTAAATTATATTTACATAAATAGCTTTCCTAACCGTTATCTTTAGTGGTGCATAAAGTCCCATGTCCAATTTCATATGACATGATTGTAGCATGCTATGATTCATGAAATTTATGCAAATTTGAATTGCTTGTGCTCCACATGACCTTCAAAACATGAACAACAATTGGACTCATTTTTTTCCTGGAAACCTTTCAATAAGTGGGAATTGTATCGATGTTTGGAGTTACAAACAATGTTTCTCTACCTACTGAAGGCACGTTGACCTCTAGTTTGAGTCTTCTAGCAATTGCTGTAGCTGCAAACTCCATGTTCTTGATTTCTTTTTGTTAGTGCTCAACATGTAACTATCATTCGCATCTCTTCCTAAAACTTTGTTAATGCGACTCAATGCATTAGAAACCAAATGCAAGACAACATTTTTTGCTCAATTAGAGTAAAAGTCACTTTTGATCTCCAAGAAGAAGCTGGGGAAGGGAAACAAAGGAGAAAGGGGCACCAAGGAGGAAGCCAACTCTCAGTACCAAGATCTACTTCAAAAATTTCAGATCAATGAGGAATCCATTATTATAAATACTTCAATTTATAAAGAAATTAATGAAAATTTTGGAATGAAGGAATCAGCCGTCACGAATAATTCGACGTAGAAGAATATAAGGGAAATGGATCGGTTACAGACCTGCAGCGTGGAAACGTGGCAAATTTGGGAGTCTCGACGCCATTTCACCATCAAATCAGCAAGGAACGAGATGATGGAGATCGATTTCGTGACCAGACGACTTTCTTGGGCCGCCACGGCGTTGATTGAAAAAAGGGAGACGCTGTTCGGGCCGAGGTCGGAGATCGGAGTACTCTGCGGCGTGAGGGTGAAACGAGAGAGGGGCCATCGGAAACAGTCCTGGATTTCGGAGGGCTGCGACCGCCGTGGAATCGAGAAGGAGAAGGCCGAGGAGGAGAGGAGGACGAATATAAAGGGAACCCTCGTTAGATTATGTTTGGTTAATTACAAGTTCCTATGACTTCGCGGCCTTTTTACATTCTGTATATAAAGTAGGCGGACTGATTGTGATGGGCTAACTAAAGACGCGAAAGATTTTTTTCTTTTTTTTTTTCTTTTTTTTTTTTTGTACAAAAAGATGTCTAGTTTTCTAAATTTTATTTTTTATTTTTAAAAATAATTTTTATAATTTACATAAAAATTATTTTTTAAATTTTAAAATAAATTATATTTTTTATCCTAAACTAAATTGAATTTTTTTAAATAATACTTAAACTATAAAAAAAATTAAAATTTAGTCCTCAAACTATTTCAATCGATTTAATGTTACCCTCAGATGTAATTCTAACGATTTTCTCTCATCAAAAATCTAATGTGATAATTTTTTATTTTTATATGGAATATCCCTTACACACATAACTCAATCAATACTGATATGGCTTAAAATATTTTGAGTCACATAATCTGTTTCTCTAAATACCAAAATCTCTAATGTCTCATCTTCTTCCCCAAATCTTCATCTTCTTTTCCAATTATCTCTTCTTTTCATCCTAAAATTTCAATAAAATAATAAAAAAAAGAAGAAACCTCTTCTTTTCATAGCCCCATTCTCCTCCTTTCTCATAATTTTTTCTTCTTTATTTTTTACTACTCCATCTCACTGAACTCTCTTTACCTATTACTTTTCAAATCTTTCATCTCCCATCTCTCTTTTTCTCATCTCAAAATTTCAATAAAAAAAAATTTTCTTTTTTTCTATGGCCCCATCCTCCTTTACTCGATTTTTCTCTTCCACTCATCTCTTATCATCTCCTCTCAATGCTTCCCGCTGACCCGACGTTGATTTTATCATTTTCTCCTTTCGTTTCGAATCTCTCTTTCTCCATAGTCCCATTCTCTTCAAAGAAGAGAGATGGACAGAAAAAAAAATATGAAAAAAAATAATATCACATAAGTGCCATATTAATATTTTTTAAATTTTAATACCACATAAGAACCAAAAGTTACCACATCAGATTTCTGGTAAGAAAAAATTATCGTAATCATACCTGAAGATAATATTAAACTAATACAGATAGTTCGGAGATTAAATTTTAATTTTTTGTAGTTTATAGATCTCTTAAAAAAATCTAACTTAATTCAAAAATTAAAAATATAATTTATTTTTAATTTTATTATTTTTGAAATTATTTTTAAGCTATGAAATCAAATCAAGCCTCAACTCTCATGACTATTATCTCATCTCCTCCACTCCTACCCGCTTTTACCAAGAAGATCCCCGCGTGCTTTGCATCAATCTCATTCTTCAGTCCCCGCCCACCACCCCCCCTTATTTCCCTCCACTACCTCCCATGGCTCTCCTCCTCTTTTGTTTTTCCTATGCCTACACAGCGACGTTCTCCAAATCAATAGCGACTTGTGTGCCAACGGTGAAAGTAACGACGTCATTAACAACAGCAACATTCCACATCATGAGCTATATCACCCTCGGCATTATATACTCCGCTGGTTGATGATGGCATTAGAAAAAAACAATACATAAAAATTTTCTATTTTTGATTTATCATATTAAAAAATATATCTCGAGATTCGATCCATATTGAGCCCACAGCGAGATCCAAGATAAAAAATTAAGTCCAACGAGTTCAAAAACAATCCAAACGAAATCCAGACAGAAGAGATACGCACGAAAGAATGTGGCATAGTGTACGAGATGGCGGCGGTCGATGGTGGGCTGGCGGTGGCGCCATCGGGCCCGACGAAGACGCGTGCGCGGCCCAGCACATGGGCGGGCCCAGTGCGGGCGCGCGCAAGGGCAGGCCTAGCATGCACGAGCACCCAGACCAGCATCCCCGCGCAGTCTATCATGGACTGCGATGTGCTGATAGTCCATCGTGGACCGCACCATGGGAGCCGCATAGATCGAAATCACAGTCCACACACAGTTCAGATAGTTTTTTGTCCGATCCAATGGCTTATATTGCAACCGATCATGATCGGATGGTTGAGGATGATTTCAGATTTGATCAGGTGATCAGTGGCCATATTTTATGCGATCGGATGGTTCTTGTGCGAGCCGGTCACGATCGGACGGCCATGGATGATTCTAAACTTGATTGGGACTCTATTTCCTACTGAAACAATATTTTTGTGATTCTGAAGCCTATATAGCTCCGATTGATGAATCATTTATTGTGTTGAGAAGCTGGTGACGTCTTGGAGGTGCAGAAAGGCTTCAACAGAGGTTTTAGAGAGCTTTTATGGGATTTCTTCTTGAGAGACTCTTGTACAAGGGATGAGTAGTGAGTTCCTCTTGTATTGATTTTGTTTTATTCTCTCGTAGTGAAGCTTGCACGCCCTGTGAAGGTAGGCTTGAGGCCGATCCACGTATTTGTATTGTGTTTCTTGTTTTATTTTTTTTTCTTCCTGTTACACCGAGTGGTACCAGATCCTGGTGCAACAATTGGTATCAGAGCAAAGTGGTGTCGGAGCGTAGGTTGTAATGGTGGTGAACGAGATAGAAGATGGAGAAAACAAACACAATCAAGATGGAGATCAACAGATTTGATGGAAACAACAATTTTTCTTTGTGGCAGACAAGGGTGAAAGACGTGCTCATCTAGCAAGGGTTGAAAGATGCTCTCTTATGCGATGAGAAGCCGACTACCTTGAAGGTAGCTCTAAATGCAGATGGTGAGTACGATCTGCTTGTACCTAGCAGATGATGTGGTGATCCATGTGCTTGGCGAGACTTCTCCGATGATACTGTGGTCCAAGCTTGAGGAGTTGTATATGGCGAAGTCTCTCACCAATACTCTCTTCCTTTAGAGGCAGTTCTATCAGCTGCGGATGACTGAGGGACAGAGCGTGCAGGAGCATCTCAGCCACTTCTAGAAAATTCTCACCGACCTTCTTAGCGTTGGTGAGAAAGTTGAGGAGAAGACCAGAACAATGGTCTTGCTAGCAGCGCTTCCTCCTTCATATAAGTCTTTGATGACTGCTCTTCTAGTAGGGAAGAGCACCATCAAGATGGACGAGGTCATCGCGGCGATTCTATAAAATGAGGTTCTCAGGAAAGAGAACCCAGCTTTGAGCTCAGGTGGCAACTCAGCTTTGGTGGTTTCTGGAGGAGCAGGAGGCAGTAGACAGAGCGACAGAAAATTACGGCAAGGGCGGTCTAAGTCCAGGATGAGAGACCTGAGCAAGATCAGATGTTACCGGTGTGACGAGTTGGAGCATCTAGCTAGAGATTGCTTTCAACTCAGAGATCAGACGAGGGCTACTACAGCGACGGCCAGTAACAACTCAGAGGATGATGCCCTAAAGATATCTGACGAAGTATTTACTTCTTCCCAGCAGTGGATTTTAGATTCTCATATACCTATCATGTATGTTGCGCAGTTTGACTCCCTAAAGAGCAGTGAAGATACTATTTATCTGTCGGATGGATCGAGCTATGCGATCAGAGGCATTGGGATGGTCAGCTAGAGGACACATAATGGTGTAGTGAAGAGATTGGGAGAGGTCCGATACATACCCGATTTCAAATGGAATCTTATCTCACTGAGCAGACTAGATTCGAGAGGCTACAGGACGGTAGCTGATGGAGAAATCCTGAAGATAATGTACGGCGATAGGATTATTCTGGAGGAGAAGAAGAGAACGAGAGGACATTACTATCTGGTAAGGAGCCCAGTGCGAGGTGGAGCTTCAGGAGGCAGGAGGAGCCCAGAGCGAGGTGGAGCTTCAGATGGAGGTGGATCAGACACGAGATGGGAGACTCAGGAGAATAAGAGGTGATGTCGCAGGATGAGATTTCTATTACCGCAGGATGATATCCCAAGCAGATCTTTGGTCAGAGTGGCCACAGCCCATAACGGAGGTAAGATCGAGTGACCTGACTCGACTCGTATGTTTGTCCATCCATGAGATAGCAGGCATACCTCAGGGCATAGGGATGAGACGGATCACAGGCTCTCAGAGATAGATGGAGACCGAATATCGAGTCGAGATAGAGATTGTTAAGAAATACATCTCGAGATTCGGTCTATATTGAACCCACAGCAAGATCCAGGATGAAAAACAGAGTTCAACGAGCCAAAAAACAATCCAAACGGAGGAGATATACACGAAAGAAGGTGGCACGGTGTACGAGACGACGGCGGCCGGTGGTGGCAGCGTCGGGCCCGGCAAAGATGCATGCACGGCCCAGTGCGCGGGCGAGCCCAGCATGCGTGGGTGCCCAAGCCAACATCCTCGCACGGTCCACCGTGGACTGCGGGGTGCTGGCAGTCCATGGGAGCCGCGTGGATCGAAGTCGCGGTCCACACATGGTTCAGGTAGTTTTTTGCGCGATCTGACGGTCCAGATCACAGCCGATCGCAATCGGATGGTTAAGGATGATTTCGGGTTTGATCAGGTGATCAGTGACCCTGTTTTACGTGATCGAACGACTCTGGTGCAAACCGGTCACAATTGGACGGCCACGGATGATTCTAGACTTGATTGGGACTCTGTTTCCTACTGAAACAATATTTTTGTGATTCTGGAGCCTATATAGCTCTGATTGACGAACCATTTATTATATTGAGAAGTTGGTGACATCCTGGAGGTGCAGAAAGGCTTCAACAGAGGTTTCAGAGAGATTTTGTGAGGGTTTTAAGGTTTTTTCTTCAGAGACTCTTGTACAAGGGATGAATAGTGAGTTCTTCTTGTATTGATTTTGTTTTATTCTCTCATAATAAAGCTTGCACGCCCCATAAAGGTAGGCTTGAGGCTGATCTATGTATTTGTATTATATTTTTTGCTTCCTATTGCACCGTATGGTACCGAATCTTGGCGCAACACACCAAACATGTTTTTCATTTTTTTTTGTTATAAATAAATTATATGTTTCACGTAAAAGCCAATGTGTCTTGCACAACACCATGATATATATTACATAAATTAGTCACAAATCTCTGGTTCAATCTTCACTTATTTATATGTCTCTTGGACACATGCTCCGTGGAAAGTCAGTTTTTCCACTGCATTCATATTCAAAGTACCGATTATATAATGTATGGTAACAATAGATAATTAAATTCTTATTTAAAAAATCTGTAACTTCTTACGAAATAGTTATTGATAGAACCGTTTCCAATCTTGCTATCAATTTCTGGCTTTGTGCGCCTATGGAAAGCCATGTTTACATTTTGTTTTTGAGAATCTTAAAAATTTTCCCTCCCTGATTTATCCACCATAAAAGAAATATGCCATAATGATTGGAGCAAACATTTCAATGTTATTTATTTATAGTTATTGTTGATTGTGCATCAGCTATAAAATCCCTATAATAAATGGATAGACAACCTTATAACCAAGAGATTGTATTTTATGTATACCAATTAACGACTAAAAGGACTATCACTGATTTAAAATTTAACGCTAAGTTACAATTCAAGATTTTGAATTAATTCAAGGGGAATGCCTGATTGCCTTCCCTCTATCCTCCAACATTGCTTTGTTGGCAATGCATATAGAATTCTAATAATCAGGAATTACTAAGAAATCTCAACTCCCTCCGCATCCCCCTCTCTCTTTCTCATATCATGTTGTAATTACCTCCTTATAGAAATATTATACATCTCTTTCTTGGAGAGAAGTTATAATATAAAATTGCAATATACTGCCATTCATCATCCAGTCCGCTACAATTGTATATGAGTGTGTGTTTAGTCAATCGTAGTCTTGGTCAAGTTTGCCTTACGTGAAATTTAGCCTAAATTTTGTAATCAAGTTTTGCTCTTTATTATTTGACAAGCTTGATGAAGCCTAAATTTCGAGTTGAACTACGAAAAGTCCCTATTTGAACAAAACTTGATCTTATGCTTGAATAAAACTGAGATGACAATCGTGTTATCTTTCTTACACGTATATTAAATTTTAGCCCGAAACTTGTTACCCAAAATAAAATGTTTTGGCCTGAAACATAGGATCGAGCTCAACACTTTCATAAACTTTTCAAACTTGAGGAGAAAATAGTTCAAAACATGAGCAGCTCACATCAATTGCCAATCCTAGCCCAGTCCCGCCACTTATCTTCTAAAGCAACAAAATTATAAACTAAGCCATATTTAACAAAGAAAGCCGGGAAACAACGTGTAGCTCTTCAAACTCTTCCAGGTACATAAAATGGACCCTTAGGTTATCTTTGTAAAAAGTAAGTTTTGTTTAAATATCGTTTTCCAATTTTACCTTAAACTATCCACACCTAATCTATGCCTCTGAAGGTTGGATCTTTTTCCACATCCTTCTCTCACATTTCTATCTCCACTTTAATTTTTGAGAAAATCCTACGTTCTCCAAAATCCAGGTCAAATCTTAAAAAACTCTTTAAAAAGAAATAATAATAATAATCAAGCATGCCATATCTAGAATTTTAGATTAACTAGACTTCTTTCCTAATCCCACGGTGGAAAAAATATATCCTTTTAGAATTACCCAATAAAAGTTCCATACTTGCCTTAATTAGAAATTTTATTTATCCGAAACCCTTTACGATTCTATGACCAAGGAGACTCATGGGGACTAAATATAAATTAAAATATATTATTTTTAAAATAAAAATATATTTATGTAAAGATTTTTATCATTACTATATGTGTGGAACACTAGTAGAGTATTAAATAAATAAAATATATAAAATAAAATGGTTCTATCCTGTTAGGATTTGATGCCTCGAAATTCAGTCCATATTGAGCCCACAGTGAGGTTCGCGGTGAAAAACGGAGTCCAACGAGACCAAGATCATCCGAAACAGAGCTTGGATGGGGGAGATACGAGCTTTTGAAGTCAGCACGAGATTCGAGGCGATGGAGGATCGCCGGCGGCCGGCGACGGACAGGCGGAGCGGCGGCGGCACGCGGCCCAGGCGGGGCCAACGAGCGAGATGCGCGACCTAGGCGCACGGCCCAGTGGATGGGTGGCCCAGGCGGGCGCGCGGGCGCGGCACAGGGCTGGCCCAGGCGCCCTGCCTGGGCCCTGTTCTCCGATCCACCATGGACCGGGCGGTCCACGGATGGGTCTGTGGACCGCGTGGGCATTTTTCATGCATTTCTCATGGTCCACGGCACTATTCTATGGACCGGAGCGCGATCAGAGAGCCCAGGTGACTCCCGATCTTGATTCGATGGTCTGGGACATGATTTGGATTGATTAAGGACTCCTAAACCTAATCTAAAACCTGTTTAAGCTCTTTAAAAGGCTTGTGACGCACAGGAAAGAGGTGTGGTTCAGATTTTTGCACCGTACGGAGCCATACGGAACCCGAGTGAGGCGGAAGCGTTGAGAGAGAAAGAGCAGGAGGCTCCTGGACAGTGGTCGCCAGACACTTTAGGGGTTCAGGGGATCTTCCAAGAGAGAGAGAGCTTTTGAGAGGAGAACTTCTAGAGAGAGAGAATTGGGTGTACAAAGGTTGAGGGTGAGGTCTCTTCTTGTAAAAAAAATTTTTCATAGTGAAGTTTACATGCCCCGTGGAGGCGAGCCCTTTTGTGGCTGATCCACATATTTTGATTGTTTTGTTTTGTTTCTTCTTTCTTCCTGCTGCATCGCATGGTACTGAAAATATCTTAGAAGGTGGTATCCAGGCCAGACATCCACTCAACAAGTGGTATCAGAGCAAGGCGGTACAAGGACGCAAATTGCAGTGGTGGTGAGCAAGACTGAAGATGGAGAAGACAGGAACAATCAAGATGAAGATCAACAAGTTCGATGGTAAGAGCAATTTCTTCTTGTGGCAGGCAAGGGTAAAGGACGTGCTCATCCAACAGGGGTTGATCGATATTCTCTTGTGTGATTAGAAGCCGACCACCATGGAGATGCGGGATTGGAAATGGCTACAGATGCAGGCGGTGAGTACCATCCGTATGTACCTGACGGATGAGGTGGTGATCCATGTACTGAGCGAGACTACTCCGACGGTGCTATGGTCGAAACTAGAGGAGTTGTACATGGCAAAGTCTCTTACCAACACTCTTTTCCTCTGGAGGCAGTTCTACCAACTGCGGATGACTGAGGGACAGAGCGTGCAGGAGCATCAAGCCACTTCCAGAAGATCCTCACCGACCTCCTCAGCGTTGGCGAGAATGTTGAGGAGAAGACCAGGGTGCTGGTTTTGCTGGTGTCGCTTCCCCCTTCGTACAAGTCCTTGGTGACGTTCTTCTAGTGGGGAAGAGCACTATCAAGATGGACGAGGTCACCACAGCGATACTCCATAACGAGGTTCTCAAGAGGGAGAACCTTCCAGCTTCGAGCTCAGGTGGCGGTAACTCAGCTTTGGTGGCTTTTGGAGGAGCAAGAGGCGGTAAACGGAGCGACAGGAGATCGCAACGAAGGCGGTCCAAATCCAGGAGGGACTTGAGCAAAATCAGGTGTTACCGGTGTGAGGAGTTGGAGCATCTAACCAGAGATTGCCCTTAACTCAAAAATCGGACGGTGGCTGCTGTAGCGACGGCCGGCAGTGATTCAAATGGAGATGTCCTGGAGATATCTGATGAGGTATCTACTTCTTTTCAGCAGTGGATATTAGATTCTGCATGCTCCTATCATGTATATTGCAAAGAGGAGCAGTTTGACTCCTTGGAGAACAGTGAGGGCACTGTATATCTATCGGATGGATCGAGCTGTGCGATCAGAGGCATCGGGATAGTCAACTGGAGGACACATGACGGTGCAGTGAGGAGATTGGGGGAGGTCTGATACATACCCGATTTCAGACGGAATCTTATCTCACTTAACAGATTGGATTCGAGAGGCTACAGGATGGTAGCTAGTGGAGGAATCCTGAGGGTGCTACGCGGTGATAGGATTGTGCTGGAGAGGAAGAAGGGGAGCAGAGGACATTATTACCTGATGGGGAGCCCAATGCGAGGTGAAAATTCGAAAGCCAGGTGGAGCTCCAAAAGACGGATCGGGCATGAGACAGGAGACTCGATAGGACGAGAGGCGACGTCGCAAGGTGAGATTCCTATTGCCGTAGGACAATGCCCCGAGCAGGTCTCAGGTCAAGAGGAGCACAGCATACGATGGAGATGGGATCGAGCAGCCTGACTCGACTCCCATGTTTGCCTATCCATGATCAGTAGGTGATTGCCCCAGGGCATGGGGGTGAGGAGATCCAGAAGCTCTTGGAGTTTGAAGGAGGCCGAATATCTAGTCGAGATGGAGATTGTTAGGATTTGATGCCTCGAAATTCAGCCCACATTAAGCCCACAGTGAGGTTTGTAGCAAAAAATGGAGTCTAACGAGACCAAGATCATCCAAAACAGAGCACGGATGGAGGAGATACGAACTTTTGAAGTCGGTACGAGACCCGAGGCAGCGTAGGACCGCCGGCGGCCGGCGGCGGGCCGATGGAGCGACGGCGGCTCGGCCGCATGCGGCGCCGCGCGGCCTAGGCAGGGCCAACGTGCGGGACGCATGACCCAGGCGCGCGGCCCAACGGGCGGGCGGCCCAGGCAGGCGCACGGCCCAGCCCGTGCGTGGGCGCGGCCCAGGCCCGCGCGTGCGGGCTGGCCCAGGCACCCTGCCTGGGCCCTGTTCTCCGGTCCACCATGGATCGGGCGGTCCACGGGTGGGCCTGTGGACCAAGTTGACGTTTCCCACGCGTTTCTCACGATCCACGGTACTATTTCGTGGACCGGAGCGCGATCGGAGGGCCCAGGTGACTCCCGATCTTGATCCGACGGTCTGGGACATGATTTGGGCTGATTAAAGACTCCTAAACCTAATCTAAACCCTGTTTAAGCTCTTTAAAAGGCCTGTGACGCATAGGAAAGAGGTGGGGTTCAAATTTTTGCACCGTACGGAGTCGTACGGAACCCGAGAGAGGCGGAAGCGTTGAGAGAGAAGGAGCAGGAGGCTCCTGGACAGCAGTCGCCAGGCACTTCAGGGGTTCAGGGGGTATTCCAAGAGAGAGAGCGCTTTTGAGAGGAAAATTTTTAGAGAGAGAAAATTGGGTGTACAAAGGTTGAGGGTGAGGTCTCCTCTTGTAAAATTTCTTTTTCATAGTGAAGTTTGCATGTCCCGTGGAGGTGAGCCCTTTTGTGGCTGATCCACGTATTTTGATTGTTTTGTTTTGTTTATTCTTTCTTTCTGCTGCATCGTATGGTACTGAAAAGATCTTGAAAGGTGGTGTCCAGACCAGACATCCATCCAACACACCCTTATCACTAAAGACTAAGATTTGATCTTTTTGCCAAAAAGGGATATTGAGATGGAGAGGGCTTTAGCCTTATATTGGACAATGAGCCAGGAACCTTACCTTATAAGGCTTGGAGACCCTCTTTCCACATATAGCGCATTTTTGGGCCCAAGGCCTAGGGATAAAGCCGTGCAGCACTACACAGGATGGCCGGTCGCTTCTCAAGCATGGTGCACCTCATGCAGGTCAAAGCAGACAATACCACACGTCGGAATGAAACAGGATCCGACCTCATGAGCTCGAGATTTCTCTGATCACAATACTAGTGGCCCATGTAGGTCCCCCAATATATAGTGTCTTTTCGGTAAAGGTCCAAGCTGAAGGGCAAATTCATCCGAAGGAGGCTTTGGCTCCCTGATTGGGGTGGCTACTATTGAAGCGAAGAGGACTTTAATCCCATATCGGATAATGAGTCAAGGAACCTTGCTTTATAAGGCTTGGAGACCCTCCTCCCATGTGTGATGCGTTTTTGGGCCCAAGGCTCAGGGACAAAGTCATGCGGCCCCACGCAGGATGGCCAATCACCTCTCGGGCATGGCGCACCTCATTCGGGTCAAAGTGGATAATACCATACATCGAGATGGAGCTGGATCCGACTTCATGAGCTCGGGATTTCTCTGACCGCAACAAAGGAGATAAAGTACACCTAATATTTGTTAATCACAAATATCATACGAGTTGCTTTTGTTAATCACAAATATCATACGAGTTACTAATTTATACACCTAGAACCGGTGGGGTCGGTACCCTTTTTACTCGACCTGCAATCTTTCTTGGCCGATCAGGAGGCATGGGAAGGCTACGTAGGGCTTCCTACTTGCTAGTATTTCTGTTACTTACATACTAGCTTAAAAACTTATGCGATGCATGGGATATGATTACATATATAAATATATAATTTTATATTATTTTAAGTTTCAATAATTTGACTAATTTTCATGTGCTGTGCATTGTGATGGTAAATTGAAGAGGAACATTTGATGTCCGACAATAAAAAGGAAGATGACGGTAGAGACAATAAGAGATGAATTAAATAAAATATTAAAATATAATAATATAAAATAAATTATAAATATTTTATAATTTTTAAATTTGATAGCTGGTGATTTTAAAATATTAAAATATCTCCTTACTACTCTCTACTTAAATAGATTTTTAATAAAAAAATTAAGTCTTGAAAATTTTTAAAATCATAATAAATTCATCAATATATTACGACTGTGTGATTTAACTATCCTTTGGTTAATATTTGCTTGTTTTTTAATGAAAGATGGCTGGGGTTTTGTGTTAGATATTTTTTTTTATACCAATAACGATGGACGGGGTTGGACATAGGTTTTGAGCTCCAAATTTTTAGACGGATATTTATCCCTTCTAGGCTCTTATATATAAATATCCAACTCAAAACCCAAAAGCCAAGCCACCGGCTAAGCTTTCCTGTTTGCTCCAAGCCTCCATCCGAGTCAAACGTGAACACCTAATGACTTGAACCGCTCCCACCTCGTCACCGGCCTCGCGCTGGTGCTCACGGTCGAGGACGCAGCCATGGAGGGCTCCTACTCGAGCTCGTGAGGCCTCCATACGTCATGCCTCATCACCGGCACAGGCAACGTATATTTGGGTGGAGAACACGGGGGAACAATGTCTGGGGCAATGCGCGTGGCCGTTCCATCGGCCAGCCTACGCCGGCATCTACATCCCTCGCGGTGGTGCTCACGACTGAGGACGTAGCCGTGGAGGGCTTCTGCCCAAGCGCGTGCAGCCTCCATACATCTCACCTCGCCACCAGTGCCGGCGGGCAGACGCGAGCAGCATACATTTAGGTGGGGAATGCGGAGGGACAGTGCGAGTGGCCGTTCCACCGATCGCTCTACGCTGGCATCCGCATCTCGTCCATCGAGGTCGCCCCTTCCCCTAACCTCTCGAGCGCCCGCGACGCCTGCGCGTGGTCCAGCGCATTCCTGGACCTCCCGCCGCTCTATGCCGTCGCCTTCCTCCTCATCGTCTCCGACATCGGCCTTCCCATCGCCCGCTACGGCGTCAAAACCCTCCCCCCTCCTCTGCCACTGGCCCCGGCTCTTTCTTCCATCGACTTCCGCAACGCATCTTCGGTGAAGCGCTGAGCGAAGGCGAACGAGGAAGCTACGCGTGAACCACATATATGGCTCCCTCTCGCGCCCAAACAAACTAATACTCGAATTCTAATTAGCTGATACTTGCAATGAGTGATCCAGACCTTGCAAGCCAGGCAAAGTAAATCTGTTAGACTTCACTTTTACAGAGACAGAATAGCTGTGGAAGCTGTTCTGGTGGAAAGGCTTTTTTGGTTCTGAGAAGTGGCTTAATGAACTACACGGTTTCTTCAAGTCTTCTCACAGACGACAAGCTTATAACCAGTGAAGCAAATTTTGCACAATAAAAGGAAAAGAATAAAACCAGGGATGTAAATTATAATTATTGATCATACGCATGAACATACAAATATGAAGGGAACAAATTGCTTTCTAGTTAGAGGGTTGCATTGTTGCCATCTGGGAAAAACTCAAAGAATTGTCCACCTCTCATCATATATAAGTTGTATGTATAATGTATTGCACCTGAGATAAGCTCTGTTTCTTTATATATATATATATATATATATAAAGGGAAACATGAAGCAAATCAAAATTGAGAGCAGAAAAAGAACCACTAACAAAAGATCCTCTGAATTGCACAATGCAATATGCTTTGAACACCCCCCCCCCACACACACATACCACTTGTCAAACGGAGGCCTAACAGATAAGCATGGAATAGCCTAAACAACGGCTGTTACAGCTGAGCAATATAAACTAAATTTGATTTTTGAGAAAAGTTAAAATTTGATAGATTAAGTTCTATCAGATAGGCATGGAATAGTTTAAACAACATCTTTTGCAGCTAAGCATCGTAAATTAAATTTAAATTTAACGAAAAACGTTTGAATTTTTAAAAATCATTTTATCAGGCAAGCATGGACCATTTTAAAAAAAAGGGCCATTATAGCTGCTGAGCATTATCAACATTGATTGCCTTTTTTTGGTTTTTTTGTTGGCTAATTTTAACGCCACAACCATTAGTGGTTAAATGTCCACCGTGTATATCCATCAAAACCATTTTGCGGTGCTTAAAGCTGATTGGTTGATGCGTGATCCAAGTGTCCCCAAGTGATCGCTGGCATGTTCCCTTGCATGACGGGACAATCTAAGACGACTTAATCTCCTTAATTTCAGACTAGGTTTGAGGTTTGCATCTTGGTTCTCATCCGGGGAACAAGTCCATAACAGTTAGTACCCCCCCGATCTTTACGTAGAAGAATTCTCTCACTAGATTTTTGATTTTTGATAACCCTTCTTATCTTTCACTACGAAAATTTAACTCCCCTTTACGTTTCTTACATCCTTATATATATACACGGCCAAAGAACAGTGGTGATGTCATTAGAGCTGACTTAATAACAACAACTCAGGAAACAAGGAGAGAGCGAAGGAAGAGAGGAGAGATGGAGATTGAGAGGAGGAGTTTTCGTCTTTTTACTGTAATTCTCATCTTTTCTTTCCTGCAGGATCCGGCTACTGCTATTAAAAAGGCAAGCGATGCTACGTATTCTGATATTTTCTTATACAGTTTTAATGTTTTTTTCAGATTATTGATGGTTGGAGGAATGGCTGAAGTTGTCTTTTTTTTCTTTTTTCTTTTCTTCTTCTTCTTCTTCTTCTCCTTCTTCTTCTTCTTTTTTTTTTTTTGAAGTCATACTTAAAAATTCATATGTTCTCTCATGCATAACTAAAACAAAAAAAAAAAAAAAAAAGAAGGTTGACAATTTGATGAAAACTAAAGGCAAGTTTTGCTTGGTTTCAGGTTTTATTTGAGCAAATATTCTATGGCTGTAAGGAGATAAAAGAAAAATAAAATGAAGAATATAGATGAGTAAAAGAAGTATTATATATGTATAGTCATTGATCAACATTATCCAATTCCCACCTGTAGTTTGAATAGATTTCTCTGAAAAATAACGAGTTACTTATATATGTGTGAGAATATATGTGAGAATATTATCAGGTTATCACCATAGTGATATTATAAAATTGTTTTCCTTGGATATTATTCATATATTTGTATATTGGTTTAATGGCAGTCTTATGTTGTGTACCTTGGTGGTCATTCTCATGGGCCCCACGCCACTGTGGAAGACTACAAGCGAGTCACAGACTCTCACCACGAGTTCTTGGGTTCCTTTTTGGGAAGGTGAGGCAGTTCGCATTTGCTTGATCTTTAACATATATATTTTATCCATCTCGCTGATTTATATCTTTCGCAGCAAGGAAAAGGCCCGCGAGGAAATGTTTTACTCATACACCAAATATATCAATGGCTTTGCTGCAACTTTAGAAGAGGAAGAAGCAAAACGGATCTCAAGTTAGATCTTATTTCTGTTTTAGATTTGAGTTGTATTTCTTTTGCATTTTTTCTAAACAATTTGGTTTAATTTTATGTGCAGAACATCCTGAAGTTATATCAGTATTTGAAAACACGGCAAAGAAATTGCAGACAACGAGATCATGGGATCTAGTTGCAATGGAGAGAAATGGCAGGGTCCCCCCACAATCAATTTGGGCCCAGGCAAATTTTGGCAACGATACAATCATTGCAAATCTTGACACTGGTTGACTTCTTTGCCTATTTTTAACATCCTTTATCTATGGTATTAGTGATTAAATTTGTTTTCTCTAGTCTTGTGGAATATGTTCTCAAAAAAATAAAAACATCGTAATTTATGTAATAGAATCTGTTCGATTACTTTTCGAGAACAAGTTTTTATATTCCTTTTTTTTTTTTTATTACTTTGTCATATGAATTGGAATTTGACATAATTCTCTCTTCTTCTGATTCAGGGGTGTGGCCAGAATCTGAGAGCTTCAATGATCGAGGAATGGGGCCGGTTCCATCTAGATGGAAAGGATTCTGCCAGAATAACACTAAAGAAGGGGTGCCTTGCAACAGGTCTTTTATTTTAGGCTCCAACTCCTAACCACAGTAAAATAAAAACTACCGTTAATAATGATACATAAGTTTATCTTTGTGCTAATGATTCTCAAGAACAGTACTCGCCAAATAATTTGTTTCGGAACTATTAAATATTGAACAAATTATTCACTATTCATTTATCAAAATGCATCATAGATATATATTTTTTAAATGTCTCTTATGACTTGGAAAATTGTTCCAAATATTTCACAAAAAAAATTGGTAGACCTTTCATATTTTCATCAATTTTGAAATTTCTCTATTCTAGCCAAATAATTCGCATCAGCTGTGCCATTTCTGTTCTTAAACACATTTGAGCCTTATAAGTTTTATATAGTTTTGCCGTCAATCAAGTAAATGTGGCAATTGATCGGCTCAGGTAAAATAGATCGGATGCATGATAAGTCGAAAAAAATATATTAATCCGAATCTTATATTTTTACTAAAAGATCAAAAATTCATATTTGGATCTGATTATTTTATTAAAAGATAATCTGATTTACAATGGATTGATCAAGCATCGGCAACCCTATAATAAAAATAATTATATTTATTATATTAAATGCTTCTTAAAACCTCAAGTTACATGAATAACCTTTAATTGTGCAGACCAAATATTTTTCTGAGTGGATTCTTTTTTGATCCCATTAATTCTTTTTCTTATTGGTTCAAATAACCTATAAGTATATTATTCTTTTTTTTTTTTTTTTTTGGGTACGGTAATTGTAATATACATAGTTGTAAAGCTCTCTTTTTATGGATCCAGAAAGCTGATCGGAGCGCGGTACTTCTACAAGGGATACGAAAGTGGATCCGGGATTAAGGTCGTCAACGGCTCTGCACGGGATACCGAGGGCCATGGCAGCCACACCCTGTCGACCGCCGCAGGTCGCTTCGTCCCCGGGGCCAACATCTTCGGCCACGCCAACGGCACGGCCAAGGGTGGCTCCCCGCACGCGCGCGTCGCTGCCTACAAGGTCTGCTGGGGGGACTGCTACAACGCCGACATCATTTCAGCCTTTGAAGCTGCCATCGATGATGGCGTCGACGTGATCTCCCTGTCCCTCGGCGGCGACCCCACCTTTTACTTGGAGGACTCGGTTGCGATTGGCTCCTTGCATGCCGTCGCCAATGGGATCACGGTGGTCTGCTCTGCCGGCAACAGCGGCCCCATTCCAGGGTCGGTGACCAACGTTGCACCATGGATCCTAACTGTGGGAGCTAGCACTATCGACAGGGACTTCCTTGCCTTCCTCACTCTTGGTGACAAGACGCAGATAAAGGTTGTGCTCCTCTCAGCTTCATTTGGTTCTTGGTGATCCATTTTACGTCATTGCAATGCAAGTTTTTGGTACGTAAATGTCAGTTAGAAAAAGTAACAGTAGTGATGGGCTTTTGTTTGAGTGTGGTTCAGGGGGAGAGCCTTGCATCAGAAGTGCTACCAGCAAATAAGCTTTATCCGTTGATCAGTGGTGCCGATGCCAAGAAAGCTAACGTTTCCGCCAGTGAAGCGTAAGGAGCTTTTATTTTTGGGCATCATTTAATTAAGATAGAAGTGACAAAAGCAAGCTGTCTTTTTTCATACCAACTTCTCCCTATAAAATTATTTTTTCGGAAATTAGACATGTTTTACTGTGTGATCTTTATTAATTTCTTCCATCCATTCTTTCGTCTTCTCATGCATGTTCTCGAATTCTTCTGAGCATGGTCACATTCCATGAATTAATTAACACATCTTTGAACCATTCATCATTCCACAATATATGAGTTTCAGGAAGTTCTCAAGGTCCATTTGCTAATTGTACACCAGTTATA
The DNA here is from genome assembly GCF_000442705.2 of Elaeis guineensis. Lineage (NCBI taxonomy): Eukaryota > Viridiplantae > Streptophyta > Magnoliopsida > Arecales > Arecaceae > Elaeis > Elaeis guineensis. The sequence continues at coordinate 164,733,118 of NC_025993.2, read as the reverse complement.
TCGGTCGTCCCCATGTCTTTTTTGCGGCTGTTTCTCTGATACTACTTCTACCTTGAACTAATATATAGAAATTGGAAACTCTTACATCTTCCTTTTCTTTTTCGGAAAATTTTAAATTTTACCGTTCGGATTTCTTTCATACTTATGGAAAACATTTTTTGCTCTTTAATAGGATTTCAAACTTTTTTTTTTTTTTAAGTGAGTATGATGGTGGTCAAGCACTAGGAATTAATTGTTTGATGAATTCATTTTTTGCCGTGTAACGCCCTCAGCCTCAACAAATTAACATTATCACGTAATTCTATTTTGCTACAGACAAATTCATGCAACATGATAATAAATTACTATTTTGATTGTTTTCGAAATGTTACAGCGATTTATGCTACCCGGATTCTCTTGATCCCAACAAAGTCAAAGGAAACATCGTTGCATGCATCCGTGGGGATGTTGCGCGACTGGATAAGGGTGCAGAAGTTCTGATGGCTGGAGGCGCCGGGATGATCCTCATAAACGATAAAACGAATGGAAACAGCTTGCTTGCAGATCCGCATCTTCTTCCAGCTATAATGATTACTTATGAAGATGGTTTTGCACTACGCAAATATATGAACTCTACCAAGTAAGTTTTTGCTTAGAAAGTAAAAGAAAAGAAAAAACAATCAAATATGCAATCATAATTAGAAAATATATATTGCTTTCTTTCATCGTTTTGGTATGTTTTGCAAAAATATATTTTTTATGAATAAACGGAATTATATTTTCTAAAGATAGCTTTTGGATTTTTTGAATATTTTTTTTAGCTATATGATGGTACTTGCGCCCCTACCTAGATTTTGAACCTCGGACCTTCTCCAAGGGCAAGCCCTTAAGAGCAGGATGCCAGCCAGATGAACTAATAAACAGTCTTTTTTTTTTTTTTTTTTTTCAATTTTTTGTTATATTATATGTTCATTTTACTTCATTTTATTGCATGATATTTCTTAAGAAGCTCAAAGCAATAATATATTTTTTTTTGAAATTTTAATTAAAAAGAAGAAGAAATCTTATAATAATTCCTCTCTCTGCGTGCGCGCGTGCAGTTTACTCATGCACCATACTAAATATGTCGTTAAGAATGTCACGCGTGCAATTTACTGATGCAGCTTGCTAAGTTTATCTCACTCTTTTTTTAGGTCACCCGTAGCTTACATTTCAGCCCCAAAAACAGAACTAGGAGTGAAACCGGCACCAATGATGGCTGCGTTCTCTTCTCAAGGACCCAATCTCGTCTCACCTCAAATTTTGAAGGTTTCATTTATCTGCTAATTCTTGCAGTAAATTTATTAGTTACTCCTCCATTTTTTTGTTTGTAAGGATTACTTCTTAACTTATCACTATAATTTCCAAAAGAATATTGTCACGTCAATCACCTCAACTTATGAATTCCCTTTGTAGCCTGATGTCACTGCACCAGGCGTGAGCATTCTTGCTGCCTTCACGGGAGCCACAAGTGCCACTGGCCTAACCTTGGACAATCGCTACGTCCCATTTAACTTGATGTCCGGCACATCCATGTCATGCCCCCATGTCTCTGGTGTTGCTGGTCTCCTCAAAACACTTCACCCTGACTGGAGTCCTGCTGCTATTAGATCAGCCATCATGACCACAGGTAATACTCATCAGTTTATTTACATTATTGTTTTGATTTGCCAAAGATATTGCACTTGAAATTATAAGTTAGAAGCTATTCTATATGTTAAGTAAAAAAAAAAAAAAAACACTTTCATAGTAAAAGAAAAATGTCGATATGTTAATATAACTCTCATTCTTTTGCAGCAAGAAGTCGGGATAACACAGGATCACCAATGAAAGACTACGGCTTGGCCAAAGCTACACCATTGGAATATGGTTCTGGTCACATACGACCGAACCGTGCCATGGACCCTGGCCTGGTCTTCGACCTCAACTTCACCGACTACTTGAGCTTCTTATGTGCTTTTGGCTACAATTCAACCCAGTTGGCTCAATTCAAGAAGGGTTATCAATGCCCAACTACTCCTATGAATTTGGAGGACTTGAATTACCCTTCGATTGCAGCTCCTAACGTTACGAGGACTCTTACTGTGACTCGCACCATGAAGAACGTTGGATCACCTGGGACGTACAAGGTCCGAGTAGAACCTCCTTATGGGATAACCGTGACGGTGAAGCCGGAGATCCTCAAGTTTGATAAGGTTGGGGAGGAGAAGGTGTTTGAGGTCACTTTGAAGTCACAAGAAGGCAGCATTGGTAGAGGATATCAATTTGGAAGGTTGATATGGTCCGATGGGAAGCATTATGTGAGAATTCCTCTAGTGGTGAACGCCTTTGCGTGAGGTTGTTGGCTTGATGGATCCATAGGATTTCCTCTATGTTTTCTTAGATTTTTCTAGGTGTAAGCCATGTTCCTCAGAGAGAACAGGGAAATAGCGTCATAGGTACCGTTCATTTAAATTTTCTTAGCAGTTGATATTAGTGTTTAGGTTGACATTGTTTCAGTTGGTCACTTGAATTAGTTGCCATTTCGGCAATTCAAAAGCATTAAAGAATATCTTCCTTTCCGATAGTTTTATTATTTCTTCTCTTGCACATGGTATGACGACTTCATTCTGCGTTTTGCTGAAAGGGACATTATTTTCATATGGTTAGCGTTCTTTTGATATAATTGCAATGAGGAATTGAGCAAAGGTAACATCAATATATTATATAAAAGCAAAGTTAACATCAATATATTATATAAAAGCATGGTTGTATATTATATAAAAGCATGGTTGAGATCTGATCGAAGATATCCGAACTTTTGATAGGGTGTTATATAAATATTTTCGAGATACATATTTTTCAGGATGATAACAAGAATTTACACATATGATTGATCCATTATTTATTGGAGAATATAATTGATCCAAAGTTCTTTTAACTTACTCTTAAGATGTGCATACACCTTATACCTGAATATGAACCTGAAGACGCAGAAGATGATTAAAAATTTTGGTTACCGAAAATAAAGACGTTATGTCGAACCTACAAAAAATGTTGTCTTCAAAAAAATTTCCAGAATATAAACTAAAAAGATTTCTTTTAGTTAACAATGGACACTATTAATTTTGGCTCCTATAATATATGATACTGATGTATAATTTTTTATACCAATACCATGCAACATAAACTTTACTCTTATAAGATTCGCATTTGTAATAGATTTTATGTTTACATATTATAATTTTTGGGGGCTTTGTTTGTACAATGGTCTATAGTTGTTTCTTCCAGATGATTACTTAATGACCTACTCTTTTGCAGTGATGTTCATTAGATCTTTTATTTTTACTTTACAATAGTTATCTAGCATAAACGCTGTTTTCTTTCATCATTGGATCTTTCCTTTTTGCTTAGTTGCTCATTGAGAATTAAACGGTAGATACTAAACCTAAAAATACTTATTTGCCTTTGCTATTGGAGACTTAAAACAATAAAAAATGCTTTCCGAAACATAGAAACATATTGGTATTTTATAACGTTAGACACATAGATTTTTTTTTTCATCCTTTGCTTTTTTTTATTTTTTTTATATGAGTTTAATTTTATTATTTGTTATTAATTTTTTCATCTTTAGCTGTATTTCATCTTTATTTTATATAATTTAATAAAAATATTATTTTTTTGTTATCATTTATAATTTTTTTATTTTAATTTTCGTGCATTGCATGGGTGTAGGTCTAGTTAAGGATTTTTTTTTTTTTTTATTTCTTTATGGATTTAGACCCTTACCAAGGATGCCAGTCCCATATCAGCTATACTTTTGGATAGACCTTCGATATTTATAGGGGGTTAAGAAACTCAAATAAAATCATTATAAATGTAATCAAAGAAGTAATTTCGGTTTACAATGACTAATCATTGTATTTCTGGTTGGATTTGAATGGGTGCATGTGAGACTCGTGTGCATTGACTATGCACTAGGTAAATCTTAGGATCACCTAAGTACTTATATATGATTAAAAAATTTGAATAATATGATTATTTTTTTGAATAAGATCCTAGATTGTTGAAGATGATATAAATTTTAGTTTTTTTTTTTGGGGAATGAGTCAGTGATGATATTGGTTGTTTAGAGGAGATCATACTATCTCGTGAAAGAAATTATTATGCGGAAAAAGTATTGCTGAAGTGGATGCAATTGCTCGAGAATTTTGGCTTTATGGGACTAACAGGACTGACTTCACCTTTTAGATTTTATAGAGTTTCTGAAAAATCTCTCTCCTGAACGAACAGGTTAGTAAAAGTAGAAGCATGATGACAAAATAACCTTTCCGCGAGAATTATTTATTTAATGAAATTTGTTTAGGACCATCTGTGTTTCCTTAGAAGTGTTCTACCGTGCGGCTGGCTTTGGGGGAAAAAGAATTTGCCAGTCCTCGTCTTAAAAATCCGAGTGCATCCATAAAATTAGGTTGAAACTGGACGTACAAGATTGAACTGAATTTGGTTGTATGATTTAAAGCCAAACTCTATCATTTGCTCGCCTGGTTTGATCAGAGGTTGGGACTACTTCTAAATCCCGGTTGAATAGATCGCAAATTGTATGGATCTAGCTTGATTGTGATCCAGGATTCTCCAGATAAGAGACTTCAAACTACGGGCAGGTCACGAGACCACCCATAAGATGGTTAGATTTTCTCTATAAGGCTCACTAGAAGCTCTCAAAGCTTAAGCACATCAAAATTTTAACTTCACACGTTTTCATGAAGCCCACCTAAAAGGTGTAAGCCAGCCGCATGTTTGATCGGTTCTGAAGCTAGTTGAGGCCAGTAAACTGTTTTAAGGGTCTAAGATCCCAGTTAGTTCCGGCATCCGTCGCATTCACTCCGAGGTTGGTGGCATCGGACAATAGAAGTAATCCTATATTTAGCTTGTACGCACCCATTAGAATCGCAACGGGTGCCATGGAAACTTTTCCATTTGATCACACCTAAAAGGATCCTCCAAACGACTTCACTTTTGAGATCATCAAGTGTCAATTTTCACACTAGATAGCTGCCTGAAAGTTTCCACAATCCAGATGAAAGAAAACCAAGGAGAAATAACTTCATTCCTTCGAATACTTTTTTTTTTTTTATTGGTTTTTGTCGTCGTTCCTGCTATCAAATTATAACCATAATTAATAAGTCTCGTCCATAAAAGTCTTCCGACGGTTGCTTATGATTCATCCATCGAGATCTACATCTGCCACCAGCCTATCTTTGCAGGTCTATTAACCCCATACCATCTCCAACTAATGGTAAAGTATGACTTCATTTCAATGTCATTTTCACTTCTGTTTACTAGTTTAAAGGCATTTATTACCAAAAAAACTAGTTTAAAGGCATTAGTAATTCTCTAAAGATGATAGACAAATTCAAAATATTAATGGTTTTATCTGGGATCTTAATATGATTATAAAATCTGGGATCTTAATATGATTATAAAAAATCTAAGCATAATAAACAAAACATGGACATCCAGTGTAATTATTTCCTCCTTGTTTTTTTAGGAATTTTTTAACTTTGGAGAGGAAAATATGGTGAAAACGAAAAATTGACCCACCTTGTTTGGCACCAAATATAAGAATATGTTATGATTGAAATAGAAATAACGTACCCAAGTTCCGCTTCCTTCCTCTCTTTTTTTTTCCTTTTTTTTTCTTTTTTTTTTCTTTTTTCTTTTTTTTTGTGGTTGGGTGTTGTTGCGGGGGGGGGACCCTCTCAGGTAGCTACACCAACACAACCCCACCCCACCTCCCCCGCCCCCCCCAAAAAAAAAAAAGAAAATGACACAATTATCTGAGGAATTCAAATAACAAGAGCAAGATGGGCAGCCGCGTTTCCAGTACAATGTCATTTTAGCTACAGGATAACTGAATACAACCATGCTCCCACCTGAAACAAATTATTTCTCCCCAAAACCAGAGAACTGGAAAAGAACGTGCAATAAAGTAATTTAAAACTTTCTCAGATAGCATGTCCAAAAAGAAAAAACTTCAGACAGCAAACGGGATGAAGTTAGAGGTGTTCAAAACATACGAAGAGCCACTTTCTTGGACGTTAATGTCCCTAATTTTATTAGAAGTCTCTGTAAAACAAAATTTTAGTTGGGTCCTGGTATTAATACAATCAAATAAGAGGTTTGTTTGATTGAGCAAACCAGCAGTCTATGTTAATGTTTGAATTAGGAGTTGATTTTGATGATGGCACATAATAAATATTGAAAGAATAATCAAAAGCTTAACCTCCAAATAAATAACCAGCAGCCTGTTCCTCATTGCCGTTAAACAGTGTAAGTGCCCGTATCACTGCCTCCCGTTCAAACCCAAGTTCCACCAGCTTTAAAATTTTGGCCTCAAAATCTGCTCCCTGCTTAATTGTTAATCACACAGTGAGGACCATTTTTTGGTGTATTTATAGGTGCAAAAATTTAGTAAAAATTGATTGGTCGAGCATGATTACAGCTGGAACAGAACTCATAAACATTAATAGAGGTTGCAAATGAATTGATCAACATATACAGCTCAATGGCAGCTAGAAGTAGAGCGTTAATCCAATCCTTTCTCAAAGGAATGAAAAGAGAGGAATAAAGAAAGGAATCATAAGAAATACGACCTCAAAGAGAAGCATTCTGATAAGAAACAACATGATTTTGACTCCAAATCTAAAGAGAAGCAGAAAACTCTAGTAAGAGAATTCCAATAAATTTGGTGTCAGCTTGTCAATGCAGTACACATAAATGCAAAGAAAAGGGCTTCCAAGGATATTTGTGGCATATGGCAACTGGCAAGGAACTTATTTTTCACAAGAGTGGCCAGACGCAGTATGAAGAATATCCACTCTAGCTTTCCTCTTATTTTGCTTCAGCACACAAATAGAGATTATGACAACATCGAATGCAAAAACAGTGAAAACAGTTGGTTTTCCATAAATGGCTTACAAGTAGATTCAAAACAAGGCATCTCATAGTGCATTCCAAGATGTATTAATGATGTGGAATTCATGCATGTAATATTAGCATGGATCTATGAGCTTACATACATGAATATACGTAACTATGCATGACTGCACAAACAAGAGGTATTATGTCCCACATTTCAATATCTTCTGAGCTCAATGATTTGAACAGTAGGTCTGTTGATGCAGGAGTAAACTTAGGCATTTCTCATCACAAATACATATCCAACTACGACTTAATCTTAGATAGAATGAACTTTTTTGATAATTGATAAAACATAGGAAGTACTAAATGATTCCTGGGAAAGCAAAAGTACCTGCATACGATCATTTCGTGGAGTTCCTGAAAGCAAACAGAAAGCACCATTATGTAATGAATAATAATCACAAAGCAAATCTAAAAAATAATGAATAAAATAGACAACTGAAGAGGAATTATCCTCATCTGAAAGCAAATGAAATTAAAGTAGGAACATAAGAACTTTAATGCTAGCAGACATGAGACCCATGAGCTATAACACAGTAAGCTATGGTAAATTGTCTGAAGCTAACCAGAAGTTTGGGTTCGTGCTAGCGTGTCAGCAATCCTTTCTCGTGCCCCTGAAGTTTCCTAAGGAATTAACGGAGGCATCTCAATCAGGGCAATGAAACTTCCAATGAATTAATTAATTTGACAGGCAGAACAAAAACATGTAACATACTCGCAATATTAAATATAGAAGATTTACAGAATATGCTAATATGACATAATGTTCACCATAGTTTGCTTTAATTGTGCTATACATACAGATAGGGCATACAGAAAATGATATCAAGTAATCCATGCCCTCTCTTTAATTTATTACTTTTACATGAACTCAATCTATGTAGTAACTATAGAGAACAAAGGAATTCTTCAAAGCAATCAATTGGTAAGAGTAGAGTTTCCAGCTTCATATTTTCTCCCAATATAGAGGCATCGATCTTGTTGTTGCATAGAGCTGACAGCTTGATACTACAGCATATGAATTACCAAATTAAAATCTGTTGCCTCTAACTTTCAAGCAGCTAAAAACTATGCTGCTGATCCATTGTATCAAGAAATGACTGTACAAAACAGAAATAAAGGCAGTTTTATGATGTCAAATTAGTGCATGCATAATAATGCCATGTTCAAAACAGTAATCCACCAGAACAACACTAAGTACATGGACTATTACTCAGATCTTTTGCCAGAAAAGATGCTGTTCTATCAGTGTGCAGTTCACTCCCAAAACCAATAATTTGTCGGATGCCATCCAACATACATTTAGCACAAGTTTATCAATGGACTAAACGAACTAAAATACATGTATCAAATATCAGAAAAGTAATTATATAGAAAACCCCTTTGCTGCCTGAAGATACAGGTACCACACATTTGCATTCAGTTTAATAGCCAATTCCAAGGTCAGACTGCACTCACGGCCAGTGAACAAATGACGAGAAGGGGTCTTCCACTCTTAGTTTAGTTTAAAGGACCTCTACCTGATATAAATTCTAGATAAGAGAAGAATTAGAATTGAAGAGTTCAATATGTAGTTACAAGAGCTGGTTTTGCTCCAAGTAAAAGACTAATAGCCGTCTTAAAAGCAGCTATAGAGATGGATCCTCAAAAAGGTAACAGAAAATGAAAAAATTGCATCAGCTTATGCCCTAGAAAATCGGCCCAATCATGTAAGTAGGTATGGTGCTGAGAAAAATCTGGTTGTTTATCCAAAGAACAAAGGATTGCAATTGAAAATGCCAGAGATGTTTCTAGGGTTAGGACTTGGGAAAGATGCTGGCTATTTGCTCTTTGTTGCTTTGTTCCTTCCGTGCAGATTTAAGCAGCTTTTAACCTTCCCTTTCAGGCTTGCATAGGTCTGAAACTGTGTGCTGGCAATAGGTGTGCACAAAGAAGTCTCAAGCCATGTGCAGAGTAGCTCATCACATCAACCTCACGACTGTCCTGATTCCAGAATATCAGGCACCATAAGCTATATGATTTGTCACCTGCATGGGCCTCAGGCCCACCAACAAAAATGCCCCAAGTCCCTATAGCATGTTCCTTCATGCGACATTAATGTCACCCCCAATAGGTTTGTGCATTAATTTCTTCAGAAAATATCTATGCTGCAAGTCTGAGTCGACAGCATTTTGGTGGATCAGAAGCCTTATGCCCAAAATGCAACCTTTAAAATGTACCTCTGTCAAAAGCCTCTAAAGTCTAAGCATGACTTTGAGCATTACTTCTTCTACACCAAACTGGAAGCATTTAGAGAGTAAAATCATTAACTAATCAAAAACGACTTGTTATATGTTATGTTATGAGTGATGGATATGTTGGCTATAAATAAGAAGCAAGGACTTCAGTTTTACTGATATATTGACATTATGAGGCAGCTAATTAGACTCAAATTACTACAGAAGAACTGGATGCCGAATGATCTTGGTAACATTAGGGAACGGGTATTTTCATGTGCACCAATGTTTCATCTTCACAGAACTATATGATGGAGGCCCAAGGGTGGAGAGCAGAATAACAAAATGTCAAGGGCTAAGAATCATGCAAAGGGGCATTAAAGAAACTAATTAATATAAGCGAAGAAACCATCTAACACCAACACTCATGCACTTGACTGCTACTTTAAGATATGGAACGACATGGACATAATTGTACTACTCTTGTGAACTACCTAATTTAATCAATTATGTCCAGCATCAGATGGACTGGTTGCTAACAAAAAATATTTCCATAAGCCCTCCATCTCTAATTATACCAAAAAATACAAGGTAACATCAGATGCTTTACCAATTATAGATTAATCCAACAAGCCTATGGATAAAAATTAACAAGTCCATGAATATAAATCATCTACTTAAGAAGAAATGCAACATATAGCAAGGAATACAAAAGAAAATCAAGAGTACCGGTGCACAATGGTGTGGCAACATGTACCCCCCCCCCCCAAAAAAAAAAAAAAACAAAAAAGAAAAAAAGAAAGATGAAACTAGTGTTACTTACTGGAACAGATCCTTGTCCCAGAGAAGCTTGTTTAGAGAACCTTTCTTCATCATGGATAAGTGAGGGAATGTCCTTCTCTGTAAGAGAATATTACACCAGTTGACAACAAATAGGGCATTCAGTAGTGAAAGAATTCAAAGACTGCCAAGCAAGTGGCAGAAACTTTCAAGCACGGAATAAGAAAAGTAGGAAACAAACGGTAAGAAAAATAACAAAATCTTGCCAGCAAACGTTGAATAAATGAGACCATATAACTTGTAAGCATAAGATAAACCTGGCAAAAAGGGCACTGAAACCTCTCCACCACCCATTCTTAAGACGTTCTCCTTTAAATCAATAATACACTGCATATTTTCCCACAAAATAATCAGTATAAGCTCTATATAGCAATCAGAAATAAGACTTTTAAACATATAAATCATTACCTGATGCTTACGTAGCATATCGAGCCCAAAAAGGAATTCCATATTGGGAGCATCCAAAACAGTGAATGAGCATGGATAAAATAAATGACCAATCTGTCACATGCAAGCACAGTGTTAGAAGACAGAAGTTTTTGACTAAAATGAAGTGTTCCAGAAACATCTTAGCGTAGGCTCTATGATAATCATAGTTTGCATAAGGCATCATAATGCTATGATGTTCACAGTGAAATCACCATTAATACCTGACAAAGTAACATTATAGTACATACTTGAAGTTGGTAGTTAGAGGAACTGGTGTCACTGAATAACCATACTGCAATAAATGTGACATAATGTTGAGGATTGTTCTCCAAAGCAATTATGTTCAGTAACACATCCCTATAAGCCAAAAGAGGAGGTATCTATAATAGCGCTAGATGCGACTTGTAGTAACTCGAGATCATTCAATACCCAAATTTGGTTAAAACTTAAAAGTAAAAAATAGATCTATAAAGACCGGTAAAGCTAGATAGATCAAAATGGCAGGAGATAGTAAAAAGGCAATTGCACAAGATGAACACTCTAGAGGCATGCAATGAGGAATTCTACAGGAATCAAAATTGAAAGGGATGCTTTCTGGCAAAACATAGAATAAGTGGCAAAAGAGATCCACTTAGAATGCCAAAATCTAAGATAGGCTTGTCAACCATAGTTATAGCCTTATAGGTACATGACCCATTCTAGCACTTGATGTAAACCATCAATCACTTCATCTGAACATTAAGAAGCTGGGTCAGATATTCTTCTCATTTATCTAAGATAACAAACTGATAAAGGAGATGAATCTAACTAATGGACTTCAATTGATTTCAGTCCATTAATCTGCCGAACCCCTAAAACCTTGCTACATTAGACTTCCTCCAGGATAAATTTCTATTGTTTAATCACCTATATTACAGTTCATCAATCTGTTGAACCCCCGAAACCTTGCTACATTAGACTTTCTCCAGGATAAATTTCTTGAATCAACCTATAGTGAGAACATACTTCAGATATGTTTGCGTATGACAATTCATAGTGAAAATAGAAGTAAAGGTATGGTTCCCATCAAAACGAAAAAGAACTAGCTGCTACACCAATGAAATCATTTCCTGTACCTGGGATATATTGAACAAAGGAATCAAATGGTAACATATACATATCTAGCTAATCTTAACCAAACAAATGAATTGGAGAAGTGCCTCTATGGTGTGGTGCTACTTAATCCACACATCACTTGGAAACTTGAGCTAAAAAATTGTATGACAATAAACAAATTAGAAACTTTGTATGATTCAAAATTTTAAGCAATAAGGTCCTGGCAAACAATATGAGACTGTTTGGTCTAAAATGGACGACTGCTAACTAGAAAGGATAAGCTGAGGGATGATTATACTAGCGGAAGCATAAAAGTAGGGACCTGCTAACTATTATGTGGCAAACCAATTAATATAACATGGCCTATGCATTAAAGATTTCAAGAGTCGGTAGACCTCAATAAGGAGAGGGGGTCAAGTTTATGTACCAGAATCATGAGAAATAAAAATACCTAAATTAACGTGGATAGTAATTTTGAGAAAGAATATAAAAAGGAAAACAAATAGAAATAACGGCAGATATTAACGCTGTAGAAATAAATCCTAAAGGCAAATTTGTAGATGTGGTCCAAATAAATGAAGTAATGCCTGTTAATTATAATTATGCATATGAAGAAAATATGTATCTCACACAATATGTCTAAGCCAGAATATGTTCCAGATAAGATGAACTTGATGATACCATATATTCATATTGTTTATAAAAAATTGGGATCAACATCAGGAAACTTTAGTAAATGGAAACATTCTCTTGGTCAACAGCAAGAAAAGGACATGTTGTAAACCAAGCTGCTATTAACAAGTAAACAAAATTTGAAAACTACCTTAATTGGTGCTACATGAATTCGGCCCAATATTTCTGACTGGCCAACCCCAACAGCAACACCCCTGTAACGCTGATCTAGGAGTCTTAATAACCTAACATAAAGAAAGAAAACAATTTATTAGAGAAACAGGCTATGATTGGTGAACTCTCTTTAAATTTCACACAAACATATAACCACTGGTTTTGAAATAAGCAAGTAGTAAAGGTGATATGTTACAAATATTTGGAAAAGAAATCCAAAAAAGCATGCTTAATAAGAAAAAAGAAGTTCTGCTCAAGCACAACCTCAATCAAGATACTCGTGCATCGTGATATTCATTTACATAACAACATACCAAGTACCAAGAAGTCCTGATGAAAAATGCTGAGCTGAGAAGCAAACTGCTAGTTCATAAAGCTCCTTTCAAATGTATACCATTTTTAAAATATTGAAAGAGATCAATGCCACAAAAAAAAAAAAAAAAAAAATCCAATAAAATGAAGACAGTGGTGATGTTGAAGCACAAGGAACAGGGTGCTACATTAGGAGATCAGCTTCCAAGGAACATGATCTAAAGACTTTGTCGGGGAGGTCTAACAACAGATCCCTAGGACTCTTTATTTTTTGCTATTTGATGCACATAATAGATTAGATACATCTGTATAAGTTTGAGTTTCGCTCTTTGGGTTTTTCCGCTACTCCATACGCATTTGTTCTTTCCTTTTTTTTTTTTGGATCACCTAAATTAATGTCCACCTAAAACAGGTTTCTGCATGTTTATAGCTTCTATCAATAAGTGCACTATCACATCAGAAATCAAAGTGAAATACAAAGTAATGATAAATGCTGCATGCTATATTGTATATATTGAAGCAGTCTCTTATAACTATTCTTTTGTTCATGCTGATGTTGTCACAAGAGTGCAATTTGTGAGAGCACAATAAAAAAAGGTTCTTTTACCAGCCAGGGAAGAGTCGAGATAAAGGCATGACAAAAGATTTTAACACAGAAAACAAATTAATTAAATTTCAAAAATATATAACAAATATTAAACAGCACGAACCCAGTGTAGCATAAATTGATTCTACATAATTATATACCTCCATGAAGTTTAAATTGTTCAAAAGTGGGTTTGCTTCAGATGGCATTATAGGCAACATGAAAACTAACCAGATTTCAGAAACATGCGAATGTAATAAAAAGATTATTTGAAATCATTAAAAGATTTTAAACAAGATCTACATCAATATCTTATCTAATCAATCATTTCTAAGGGGTGATCTAAAACGATATCTACAGCCTGTTAATAAATCAGGACTTTAATCTCTTGTGGACTCAAAAGAGATTGAGAGGTCTGCAGCTGCTTTACCATTAGCTTCTAATTGCATGCCAAGTAACAGCAAAAAAAAGACTAAAAACTAAAGAGGCTGCGACCATTGCTACAAAATTCCAGGCTCGTGAAATTCTCTAATAAGGTAGTACTGTATGGAATTCTTTCATCATTTATTTTTAACAAGTTTCTTCTTCTTTGTGAATTTCTAGCAAATACCGGTTATAGCACATAAATTGTGATTGATTCTTATGTAATATAATAACCAACAACATTTTGCTTCTAATACCATTTTTCCCATGGTCGTTATATGTTTAATTTTGATGTTTTATGCAACTTTGCTAGATTAAAAGTTGACAAAATAATTAAATCTGAAGTTCTGTACTGTTGAAGAAATACTTCAATAAAGGAAAGATGGGACTTTTCTTCAAATATTGGATCACCCAAAGAGCATTTGCAAAATTCATACCATCGGGACTCTGGAGCTTATATGTCTAGAAGTAGACATATCATAAAGCTGATAGTTACGATTCATCAAACTGAAAATATGATTGATCAATTATCATACCCACAACGCTCAGCGCAGCTTTTTGATATTATTGTAGATTGTGCTCCACTATCAATAAAAGCCTGGAATAGCAATAGAAAAGGGAAAAAAGAACACTTAAACTAACTTTTAAGGAACTCTGGCAATAAATCAAAAAAAAAGGAATTTAAAATGCATAATAATGAGGATAGAAGATAATACATCAAAAACCTTCAACCTTAAGGAATTGTGCCAATGAATTGCCAAAAAAAAATAAAAATGCATAACAATTAGAGGAAAGATAAATATATCGAAAGCCTTCCATCATGAAGGCTACCCACAAGCCAAGAGAACAGGCTAAACTGCCCAACAAGAAAAATCAAGGTGGCAGTGGTGCATGTTCTTCAAAATTCATGGCTCAATCCACATCCTCGATAATAATGGTTATTTTAACCAATGCAGCACAAACAATCATTTCTAGGCCCATGAACAGTGAAATTTTTTATGTGCTTTATGGGTTATTCTGAACAAACTATCATAGAGAATTTAGCATATTTGCTCGATTTTCGTCTCTCCTCTTCTCTCTCAACTTCTATTGCTCCTCTAATTCTCCTCCTTCATATCCTTCCTTTCCCAAATTAATCCTTTACACTAGTTTTTCTGTTGTCCACATTAGAAAATTGAGAGGAAATTTTTTATCCAAACCAAATCTAGACAATATTTTCAGCAGCATGTATTTTTACCTGGGGCTGCATCAAATGTCAACAAAAAACAATGCAATATGTATAGAATGCCACAGCCTGAATATTACAAGCATCCTCCATGATTCTTTTAGTCAACTAAAGTTAAGAACCAGCTAACCTATGCAACTGACAAACAAACAGTCAAAAAGGATTTAAGTGTTGACTTGTTCTGCTCTGTACCAGCCATGCTGAACCAGACCAGTGAAGGACCAGTACTCATTTCATGCGGGGCATGAAAAGTAACCACTCTCTCTCTCTCTCTCTCTCTCTCTCTCTCTCTCTCTCTCTCTCTCTCTGTGTGTGTGTGCGCGCGCGCGCGCGCGGGCATGTTTATGTGAAGAAATGTTACTATTAACATTTTGTTTTTCCTGCCCAAAAATCTCTCTCTCATCTTTCTTAGACAGGAACATGAAAATAAAGTTGACAAATGAACTCCTAGTATCAAAATAACAGTTCTAAAATTTCAAACACAACTACAGAATAAATTCACTTTGGTATGCCAGCCCAACAGGATGTTAACTTGGTGTTTTACGAGCATACTCACATTTGCAAAAGAAACTGTATAATAAAATAAAAAGAAAAAGAAACAGAGGTTATAGGATGAAAAATGCCATTCTTTAACAATACCTTGACAGGTACCCCATTGACTTCCATGTCCACATACAGCATAACCTGTAGAATGGAAGAGTTTTCAATAAGTACATAGACACATTTCCAGTTCATATAATTTTAAAACCAAAAAAATGTGCACAGGATATACCACTCGTGCAAATGCTTCAGGGTTGTGTTCTAATGCAGCCTCCCAGTTTTCATCGATTCCTTTCTGCAGTTTATTATTGATTAGTGATAACCACACTGGATAGAGCATGAATTAGTACTAACAACATAGTTATGTTGCGAGAAGATTAGCCAATAAGAAAGATAGCTCAACATGATCCTGATGTTACAAAGTATACTGCTTTCAGCATAGACCTCTAGCATTGTATGTGCCCACACTAAGGGCTTAATGGCATACACCACTAAGAAATGCATGGTATAGACACTTCTGGCCAACTGCAAATGCACCTTCAACATCGCTTCATCAATGGGCCAGATTTGTTTTGCATTGGATCCTTCGAGACACTGGATCCAAATAGCATCAGAAATCCAAGCCAGGTTCTGTATCTCTTGAGGAAACCAAATCAAAATCAGATTCTGAAACAAATTTGGATTCTAGTTCGCACATTCATGCGGAAACAAGACAACCGCCGTCATGGTCAAGATGTGGCAAATACTTCATATCAGTTGAGTTGTCCATGGCTTGACTACTCTCTTAATTATGTTAGCATTGTGAGTCTTAAAAGTTCGAGTGCACTGGTAGTCATGCTACAATGTTATATTCACAAGACAGGCAACCACAAAATCTTTTCCCACTTTCATAGTGGGGTTAAGCAGCAGCTTTCAGTCTATTGGGATGCCCAACTATGATATTTACATAATATCCCGTATACAAGTAGATGTACCATGGAATTGCTACAGTTGGATGGAGTACATGTATAATTATCCAGTTGGAGCTGGAACCACCAGCCACCTTCATATATTGGATGTTCCTTTCTCCAGGAGGAATTATATTATCAGATTGGACAGTTACCGAGGGCACTGATCTGCTGGATGGCCCATACTGACACATCAAGGTTCTATATTTGCTCAGCAGTTGTTTAGGGATTACTAGGATAGAATATGATCGATTCAATTTTAACATATACAGATTCTTTGTGTGTGTGTGCACGTGTGAATCAACGCGCTATCATTGCATACATTTTTCTGAGTATAACAATATATACATGTAAATCATGTCTGTTAACTAATGTCTTCAAAGAACAGTTGTATCTTTAGTGCTGAAAGCTTAAAACTTTGTCCTCAACCAACAGACAAGGAAAAGAGATCCTTGGCACCAAATTTGCATCACAAGGTTAACAAGCTTTGTATCAATAGATCAAATTAATCATTTAGAATCTCTAGCCTATTTCACTTTCGGGTAAGAGCAACCATCTAGGCATATTTGGTAACTTAGGATGCTGAGAAAGTGATGGAAAGAAATGAAAATGGAATCTAAGGGTAATGCCTTTTATTTCACAGATGAACTGATGACGGAATAGTTGTATCTCATTCGCACACATCATCATCTTTCATGCTTTCATACAAGCATTTCAGTACTAGTATTAAAAATGAACAAGATATGAAAACAAAATAATTCTTGATTAGCAACATGCAAAATAAATAATAGACCTGCCGAATAGCTGCTTCAATCTTTTTCTGTGCTTCAACATCAAAAGGATCTGCATACACCAGAGCCTGGAAATGGTGTTATTGTTTAGTATACACGAGTTTGCCAATTTGTAGCAATATATGTAATCAATTTGATACTGTACAGGTCAAAATGCCTCTAAGAACTTGGATACCACAGACAAGGCAAGCATGTTTAAGAAACAATAATAACATAAATGCTGACAATCACAAACCTATCATCACCACACAAAGCCTAAATGACCCTATAAACTTAAAATGCTTTAAAAATAGAAAGACATGTATGTACCAGGGGAAAAAATGTCTGAACCAAAAGCCAACCTATTTAACACAGATATGCAGATACCAGTAGTGTTCCTTTAAATAATGACAGAAATATATGTGCTAAATTAGCACAGACTTCTTACAAGCTCTTCTTCTTGTTTACGTCGCACTTCTAGTCTTTGTTGATGACGCTCTCGCAAGACATTCTGCAGATGATCGAGGTCATCACCAAGTATAGCTTGTGCAAACGGTGGATCATTCTGCAAGATAAATAGTCATCTTTGACACAAAAGAACCTCAACAAAAGATGGGATACCAAAGCAGAACTTTAGGATAATGAAGCAATGATGGCAGCATGCATTTGGCAAGAAGATTAAGAACTAATGCAAACATACAGTAATAATTGTTTAACATGAAGTAATCATATTTATTAGAACAACATAAGAAAGTTCAGAAAAGTACATCTGTTAGCACAAGAAAAATATCATGCCTCATGTTGTTGAGCTATGAATAAGGATCTTGGACCATGAAAATTAAGACAAGCATTTCAATTCAGGTCATGAATACTTATAATATGTCATAGGAACAACATAAGAAAGCTCAAAAATGTACATCTGTTAGCACAAAAAAAAAAAAAAAACATGCCTCGTGTTGTTGAGCTATGAATAAGGATATTTAAGCATGAAATTTGAGACAAGCATTTCAATTGACATCATGAATGATAACCGCGGAAGCAAATTTCTTAACAAGGCAATTTAGCACAAAGAACTATAACCAAAACATGGCTTCATTGATCCAGAATGCATATAATATAGTGCATAGTAGACAATTTAGTTGGTATTGAAAAAGAGAAGCACATGAATATCCATAGTGACAATATAAAAGAAATGTATTGAGTAAATAATGATAATTGCAGGAACTACATACAAAGTAAAATGGAAACTCCCAAGTGGCAATAAACCTGCACTAAGTGAAGTCTGACATTTTGATAATTGTTGTAAATTCATTCATTATATAATTTTGAGGAAGACCCTAAATGCATGTGATCTGCAGATCCTATATTGTCGATTTATTGAGATAAGAGATGATTGAATACCATGATGGAATCAGAGAAGCAGGTTATGTGAAACTAAGGCAAAAACAAACTAAAATAGAGAACACAGATGATTGTTTTTCTAGAACTGAAGCAACAACGCATGATACTGTAGGATCTGTTATGATACTATTGTCGTATTATACAAAGAACAGCGGGATATTCTCATATTCAGGACTGTTACAAACTGATAATAGAGCTTTAGTAGGATGACGTTGAACAGATCTCTGCAGTACTATATGATCATATAGCACTCAACATATTCCAAGAAGTTTGAAAGACAATTATAATAGCAACCTTCTGTATGGATCAAAATGTTAGGCATGAAAAGCAATTCAGACAAAATGAGCATTGCAAGGATAAAGACACGGGTGGCTTTTTCATATAGTATAACAAGAAATCATGGAGTTGGAGACCAAAAATAGGAGGCTTAGAAATGGAGGATAGATGATTTCACAGCAAATAACTGATAGAAATGGTTTGATCCATTAAAGCCAACATGAAAAGAGAGAGCCCCCAAATTCAAATTGTACAACAAGAAACAAACACAATTGAAATAAAATATCGTTACTATGTTCTATAAACATAACATGTCATGACACAGGCATCTGTATCTTAGACATCACTTAAAAAAAAAGTATCAATTGCATGATGGTCAATATTGATTTGTGTTATGAGATAGTACCTGATAATGTGATAAGATACTAAGATACAATGATACTGGTTACAGTTTATAATGCAAGACTTTTTTCCACTAGTTTTAAGGTAAATTTTGCAAACATGTATAAAAGCATTTTGATGTTAACTTGTGGGTTGAAATACTAGAACTCCACACATGCAATGCACCTGAAATGATTTCAGGGATGCAAATGGGTGGGAAAAATTTGATCACCCGCTCGCTGGGGCCTGAGAAAAAAATAAAATAATCCCACATGCTTTGTTGATGTATATCCTCCAAATCACAAATCTGGGAAGCAAGAATGCCATTGTAGCTTCTTCTTAGGACACAAATCTCAAGCATTCGATTATAAACAAGGAAGCTTGTTGCAATTATAGACTTATGTTTTCAGACCATCTAATCAATAAATGCAATTGTCTTGAGATAGATAATAGTTGATTGTAATCGTCAATATAGTCGATTTAACACAATTCATATTTTTCTGATGACGTAAAACTAAAACAACAGGACCTCTATCATCATCCTCGATATGAGCCTAACTCTAGTCATTGGGCCACTTTTGTACAATGGAACGCAAACTTCCCAAAAGAACCCATAAGATTTAGAATAGTCAAATTTTTTTGTCATATGTTAAGATGACCCAGAACAGGTATCACAAGCTATGTTTGCGCATCACATAGTTGTAAGCCTTACAAAGAAAGACACAACAGAGAGAACAAGGAAATCAGGTTTTCAATTGGATTTTGACCTTTCATATGGTGAAAAGTTAATCATCTCTGCCTAAGTTTAAGTTGGCCCATTAAAATTGAAGTTATATTAATCAAGTATATTTTATCTTACAGCACATCAAGCCCAAAGATATTTTGATTCTTAGACCAATCAGTTATCTACCACATCCTCTCTTTTCCTTGCTACCTGAGCACATCTACAACTTTCTTCATCTAGATTCATTCATAACCTCCATGCAAGATAAGTGTCCATGGTATAAGAAACTATACTGCATGTGTAGACTGTAAGGGGACATCAACCATGAATATCTTCCTACAATGCACCTTCATTGCTCTAAATTTTTATGATAGATGACCACAAAAAGTAATTATAGATCTTAGAACAAATCAATCTAGAAGAACTTGAGACTAGTCAGATGCATTTGGCCATGTGGCACCATTAGCTACCTAATAGAGCTTTATGATTCAAAGATTTAGATGCAAGTTAAGTTAATCTAGCTAGCGAAACCCAAAGTTATCAGCAATGAAGTTGCATGGTCATCTCAGATTCTAAAGGGGCCATTATTCAGAATGAAAAAATGGGGGTGGCGGCGGGGGGGAGGAAACAAGAACCACAGGTCTTTTATCGCTGAAGTTTTCATACAAAAAAATCAGTTTTTCTAGCTTTTGAACACACAAACACTTGGCAAACTGCTGAGTGCTGACAACAACACAGCTAAGACAATTTGACAGAACATTTATTTTAACAGACTTTGGCGTGAGTTAAATTGAGTTGGGGAAACTCGTTATAAACAGCTATTCCAGATTTGATGCGTGTCGTATAATTTGGACCAAAACCAGCTTGGTCCAGATGCAAAATCTTTGAAGGACAGAGATGAACCACCATGGGCAAGATACCCTTCTACTAAAAAAAAAGGTTCTTAGTACGTTCAGCATGAAAAAACAGTTTTGAGGTCAAGCAATACCTGAAGCAGTTGAGCCATTAACTGTGAATCACTGTGGATCCGCTGCCGGAAGGCTCCAGGATTCATGGCAGAACCATCAGAATTCAATCTTAAATCATTTGAAGATGCCCTGAAATAGTTCAGCCAAAAGCAATTATCACCTCAGGACAGCTCAGCAAATGTCACTTTAAAATAGCCCTATAGATATCAATGGAATTAGTCCTCTCAGTGGAATAATAATATCCATAACTAGCTGTAAATAGGGGAAAAAAAATCTCATCTTCTGAAGTCAATGTAACATTTTTCCCACAAATAGCAAAAACCAATTAACTCATGAACAGAATATCTTTCTTCTAGTTAATGGAAGCAGTGGCAAATTACTGGCAGACTTGACTAGGCAAGTTACTAGAAAGTCATACTCATATAGACAAATGATGGCAAGAAAAAATTCTATTTGGGAGGATACAGAAATCACAATGGTGCTTCTTTTTTTTTTCCTTTTCTTTTTTCTTTTTTCGCTTAGAGATCTATATAAGAGTAGCAAGCAATGAAGATGTATATAAAAAAAATGCAGTCAACATCTCTTTCCAGACATTCAGTTAGAAAACCATACATCAAAGAGAAGCATATCTCACATCATATTTTATCTGAATAAGATTTAGAAGATGGAGAGCAAAAGTTCATTTTTCTATCCAACTGTCTCAACTCATCTTATGCACATGCCATACTTGAGAGAGAGAGAGAGAGAGAGTCACTTTCAAGTTTATATTATTAGGCAGTTTTTTGATAAGGAAAATGAAAAAGAACATTATAGACTTTAAGCAAACATAACCAGTGATGGCTCTTTGCATGTCATTCAAAGCTGTTGCTTTAAGAAATGAAATGTATGATTTCAAAAGAAGATATCTAGAACACCAGGAAAAAGAGAAGGTGTGAAGAACAAGATGTCTACACAATTTCTCTTGTATTCTGGTCATTCTCATTTAATAGATAAGATCTGATACACGTCAGTAAAGTTGCCACATAAAAGGCAGAGTAGGTAGACAGGTAAAGGTGCATGTAGCTTTCTAACTGGAGGAAAAATGGAAAAATTAATTGTAGTTGCTGAAGAGTTGTAAAAATAATTTGCTTTTATTTGTGTGACTCTTTTTTCTCTTCTCCCTTCTTCTAACCTCACAATTCACATTAAAATCCGTGAAGATCAAAATTAAATAACTAACAGGATGATTGGTCATTATCCAAGAAGTAGTTTAGTCAATCACCCCTAGTACCTTTTTTTTTTTTTTGATAGGGCGGAGTCCTCAAACAACATGAGTATGAACACAACCAGCAAGATCAGAAACGAGGATGCCCCGAAAGGGGTGGGGCAAAGGTGGTGGGTCTGTCCCCATCACCTTGAGTACAACGAGCCCATGGAAAAACATAGATTCACCATCAAATGCACAATTGTAACAGAAAGATACATAAAATTTGACTCTGTAAAAGAAACTACTACACAGTCATCTATTCATGGGTCAGACCCTCACGTAGTGATGTAGTGGTCATTGGATCTATAATGTTGTCGGATCAGAAATCTATCTGGAATCAGCAATAATAGTTAACAATATACAGGTAAGTTCAGATTATCACAAATAAGTCAACAAGGGAACAAATCTATGCTCCCAAAGGCAATTGTTTTCACTAGTTGCGGAGATTTCCTCAAACCAAGTAGTAAATAAAATGGTTAGAGAAAGAAAGAAAATGGATATGAAGAAATAAGCAGAACTAATTACTATGCTTTGCTAAATATGACTATACCCTCTTCTTCTCCTCCTTCAACATAATAAGAATTAGGAAATAGGACTCTTTATCTGAAAGAACACTACAGACTTCCTTCGTAGGAACCAAATAAAAGAAAAGGCAAACAAGATGCCTCCTAATGTTTCCTAACAAAATATAAATATAAGAATTTCTAAAATAGCACCTTCATTCTTCTATCTAGCCAAACATGAAAGGCCACTGATCTCTTCAAAAAGCATCATCCTCGTGACTAAAAGCTTTCCTAACCAGCCTATACGGATGCTAATCCTTCCAAAAATAAAACCAAACCCCCAGTTAAAAACAATCCTAAAATTGAATCTGAAAATCAGGAGAAAATATAAAATAAAATCTCAAGGTACGACATCTCAATGCCAGGCCTCATACTGGTGCCACCCTATTATTGTGTCGCTACAAAAGCTACAAGAGCCACTTTGGTGTATCAAGTGTCGATACGCCCTCCATATCGCGCACCGGTACCAAATTGGTATAATATGGTACACTTAGTACCATCCGGTTCGGTATGGTATGGCATGCCTTCTACAATCTACTTCTCCTAAATCTAAAGGAAAACAGTGAAAATAACTAAACCAAAATCTAGTACAAACCTAAACTAAATCAAGAAGACTAACATGCATCATGTAAAAACGAAAATACTTGTTCTACACCCGCTTCTATGCCCGCGCCAACGCATTACATGCTGCAGCAGGGCAATGAATCACACCATGCCACTCAGCAACTATTTCCCAGACATATGTCTTCTCATGCAAGACTTATGTTAATAACACACTTGTACTTAGACACATATTTATGGGTATGAAATATCATCATATGAACTTTCTGTCAAGATGCTAAGTGCGGATTAATACTGAAATGATGATATGCCTCAAAGAATTAATAAGACTTTCCGTACTTCAGGATTTTAACAATGTTTTGGCATAATAGGATTTATGAAATTTAGCTTAACTTTTGGAAGATCAAAGTTTGACCCAACATTGGAAATCTATAGTTTGAACTAAAACTAAGAAACCAACCTTTAATTCTTAACAAATTTGAATTTTTGGGTATTTTTATTGAACTCAAATGGGAGTTACCCCTTTATTTACATGTAATGTCTTAAACAAATGGAAATAGAAATGAAAATAAAATTACAATGATGACATTTATTTAAATGGAAATAAGTGTTGTTTCTGAGGGTTCTGTTGGAATTTTCACTTGCTGACTCATTGCCTGCTCCATCTTCTTTTCCAAACCCTTCTTTCTTGTGACCTTCGAAACCAACCTACTTAAGAAAATGTCCTTATTAGGTGAGTCACCTAGTGGACCCCACCAACTTAGCCACCTTACCTTGCCTATAAATAAAGGGAGGGGCGGCTAAGGGGAAAAAGGATAAGAAGAGTAGGAAGATGAACAAGAAGAGGAAAGAGAGGAGCATGGACAAGGGAACTAGGAGTTTATTAGCTTTTGATGGTTAGTAACTTTCCATTATATTGAATATGAAATTACCTAGTGTTTTAAATCTTGTATAATTTGGAAAATTGGAGTTTCAAATTAGGCTAATTAATCCTATTAATCTGATAGTCCCATCAACCTTATGTACTCTTTTAAGACCCTAAAGACTAGTTACTTTTGAATAACTCCTGTGAAATCATTCAGTTGAACCATTACCTGTTTGAAATTTTAAGAAGAATCTAATGTTTGAACCCCTTCCAAACCAGCTATTGATTTGAAACGTTAAAATACTTGTCAACGATTAAAGCCTCAAGTTTCTTTTTGAAATTGAAATCTTTAAACAACTCTTGCATCAATTTTAAAAGTTTATGATATGTTGTTAGGATCTTGATGCTTTCCTCTTTGAAAATTTGAATCTTATGTTTCTTGAAATTAGACATCAATTTCTAATTGGATAACTTCAAAATAATATGATTTCAAGTTGGTATTCCTGAAACTGTGCCCGTGTGCTATAATGGAAAAACATGTGCAGATGATGATCGCAGCATGTCTATGTTGTATTGTTTCTTATTCTCATTGAAGCTTCCATAATGACATATCAGAAAATCTTATCAATCTTAGGTTAAACTAAAATAATACAAATGCACCATTCAAGCCAAGTGATATATGACTAGCCTTACTTGAATATCAAGGAGGAACGTCTAGATTGGGGGTAAGAGTAGCCTGCTCTAGGTCATAGATGAGGATAAGTGTAATGTTGTCCAAGTGTTGTAAGTGGACCTCGAGGATTATTAAGGATCTTATCTATGTTAGCATCCATAAAATCTCGTCCGAATATGATATCGGGAGATGTTGAACTTGGGCTAAAAACTCAGAAGAAGGATACGTTGATACAACCAATTATGGCTAGATAAAAACCCCACTACAACACATATCATGCAAGTTGTTAGAACCTAAAGGCAGCGATTATTCACAAACTAGTAGGCTCTCAACAGAGCAGACAATAGCAGAAAAAGGAGCAGGATGGGTCACTCTTCCAAAACCGAAAA
This sequence comes from Elaeis guineensis, assembly GCF_000442705.2. Taxonomy (NCBI): domain Eukaryota; kingdom Viridiplantae; phylum Streptophyta; class Magnoliopsida; order Arecales; family Arecaceae; genus Elaeis; species Elaeis guineensis. The sequence goes on along the minus strand of NC_025993.2, from coordinate 164,707,861 downwards.
CACCATCTTGGCTGACCACTCCAAGATACAGCTCTCACGATGCTCATTTGCACACCCTAAGAATCCACCAAAATAGAGTTGAGAGAGAATTGAAAGATAGCAATAACAATTCCCACAAGAGAATTCTCACTAATCAATAACTTAAATATCTCGAGCAAGATTACAACATAAGCCCCAATGGGGATGTCTATAAGCAATACAAAGGGACCTCTTTTCTTCTTCATTCCAGTGTGAGATTTCAAATCCTATTTTAACTCGAAGAATACTAACTACTAACTTTCCTAATAATATCAACATTCTCAAAAAAAAAATTTCACAGAAATCAAAACTTCCTAGACTCAACTAAGATCAAGTTTTCTTAATGAGACAAAATGCATCCTGGGTTCTGAGGCTCATGTCCACGGAAGCCGCGACCAGTGCAACTGTCATGCATGCACCGCACGATCCTATGAACCGTGCATCCCATGTTAGCACCCAAATGGGCCAGCATCTAATGTGGGGTTCAAACCCACTCGCCCAGCAAGTGAACCCTAGGCACTCCAGTATCAGAATATTAGGAAGGATATGAATGACGTGGGTTGCTTTTAGCAAGGAGGATAATATGAGTAGCCTCAAGGGTATAAATAAACCTTGTTGAGAACATGTGAGATTATATGAAAAATCTCTGCACTATTTTCTAACTATATATTTTAGCATATACATTATATCATTTCTTATTTGAAAACTTTAATTTTCGACATTTTAGTGAAAGGGCATTTCAATAAACAAAATTTGTATTTGAAATTGGAATAAAGGTTGAATTTATTATAATGTGTTTCCTTTAAAATGGTTGATCATTTTTAATAAAAGACTTTATTCTTTTAACCATGGTAAGTTGATTGCTAAGCTACATAGCTCACTCCTACTATTAAACGTTTTAGACGAATTGAGTACAGTTGAAGTGAAGTTTGGGGATAAAAGGAATTCATTTCCAGAGTGAATTTTTAGGATCCAATGATCATTGAGGCAGCATCGACCTGTAATAGTTAGTCTACAGTATTGTAATAGTTGAAAGTACATTTATATACTATAATATGTTGTATTAAGATGTGATAGGCTTGTATTTACCTATGGTTTGTAATGAACTTTTGGTTATACTCTGCTTAATCATTTGCTTTGCTTAAGAATCCCTCAGCCTCAAATGTCATTTTTGCTTCCATATCAATTGACTATGATAGTCATGCCTCAAGATTCAAATATGCTTGCATTCTGGATCATGATAACTGGTCCAAAGATGGATTACCAGACCATAGAAAATGTTATTAATAAGATGACTCTAAATACTGACTTAGAGGATGAGTTGGCCTTTGAATATTCCTGCTTTCTCTAACGACACCATTGAATTTTTTTTTTTCTCTATTTCTTTCACTTCATATTGAAATTTCTCTTCAGCACATACACGCTCTACGACTAAGTGCAGCTAGTGAAATAACACATGCATATAATCACCGTATTGCTATTAGCATTCTATTTAATTGCATATTCCACATGAACCAAAACATCAATACTGATTGAAACCCATATTGTTAATGTTTGATCAGAGGGAAAAGAGATTTACTGAGAGGCTTCTGGAATCATCATCACCATATCTCCATCTCTGACTCCAAGAGAACTCAAACGATCCGAGTTCTTCATCTCCTTTCCATTGAAATGCAGCTGCTGCTGACTAAGAGATACACTAGTCTGCTAATGTCGAAACCCATCATTAGAGCAAGAATAATCAAAATCCAAAATCTTTGCAAGGGGGGAACAAAAGGAAAAAGAAAGAATCCCATTCCAATGCAGATTACCTCCACCTCCAAAAGCGCTTTCACATTCTCAATCTGCACCAAGATTAACCCCAAGATGCCTCAAAAACCACAAATATTTAATCATAACCCTTAATTTTCAAAGAAAGAATCGATCTTTGCAGACAATTTAAACAGTGCAATGCGAGAAAACGCCAATCTTGGATCGGAGAGTTCGCAAACATGAAAAAGATTAGGAATTTCGGAGGGACTTACGGATTCATCCGGATCGACATCCAGCGTAATGAACCGATCGTCCGCGGTCATTACAGTAATCTTCATCTTCTTTCTCAGCGTGACCGACTCGCTTCTTGCACTGGAATTCAAAGATCTTTAGGGTTTCGAATGGCGGAACAAGGAAAAAAAATCCTCGCACCTCGATCTTGCCGGCTTCGCCTTGGAGTTTGAGGAGAAAAGCGAAAGGAGAAGCGAAATCGACGATTTCGGAGATGAGAATTTTACCTGTTTCTTCGCGTCGTCGTCAATGGAGAGTCCACAATCCAATAGCTTTGCGGAGAAGGAAATTAGCGCAACGTGACGTGACCACCCCACAACTGCAATCAAAGCCTCAACGATCCTGAGTCCTGTCCTTGCGTCGGCCTACGGGCCGGCCCAGTTTGCTTAGGTACATAGCGACTTAGGGAGTAATTCTTTGGACACTGCACCTGGCGTAGAAAAAAAATGCACCTCTCCACCTAATTGGACCGCATAGACTCTATTTTTTAATATATATTTAATATCTTTATGTTTAACTTTTTTTATTAAAATTTTAAATGATAAAAATATTTTTTTTTTAAAAAAAATTTATAACATCCCGTGGTCATATTATATTATGACATCCTGCAGTCAAATTATGACTTTTTGCATGGGATGCCATATAAAAGGAAAAGATATTTTTATCATCTAAAAATTTTATAAATTTTTAATGATAAAAATACCTTTCTCTCTTTATACTTTTTGAAAGAAAAATTATGACATCCCAAGAAGTCATAATTTAATTACGGGATGTTATAATAGGATTACAGAATGTCATAATTTTTTTTAAAAAAGAGAAACATTTTTGTCAGTCAAAATTTTAAACAAAAAAATAAAACTACAGATATTAAATATACTATTAAATATACATTAGAAAATGATAGCTACATACTTTATGGTAATTAGGTGGTACGCTCCATGTCAACTTAATTGTACTGCACACGGTGCACAAAGACTTTTACGGCAACCTAAATTCTCCTGGACTTGAAAATTATGTGAAAATTTTAGCTAGACTAGATCTACCACTGATTCGAGAGATCGGTCCAATCATAAAGCAACATATATAGTTATCCATGAGAAATTATTTTGAAAAAAATTATTTATTTTTTTGGATAGTGTACTGTCTGATTATTGGATGATCCAAGATATACATGGTAGAATTATTCTAATCAATAATTTTTTATTTTAAATTAAAAAATTTTATTTTTTTGAATGATGTACTATTTAGCTATTGAATGATCCAAAATACATACGATTGAACTATTTTAATCAATAATTTTTTGTTATTCATTATTTTTTTATCTATCTTTCTACATGTTGCTTCCCAATTAGATTGGTCCGCCAACACAGTGACGGATTTGGTCCAACCAAAAATTTTTTAGAGAATAATCTCTATTTTATTCCGAAAAAAACTAAGTCAATAATTTATACAATGAAAACAGAATATCGTGTTCATCAAAAAAAAAGGAAAACGATAGTGCTCTAAAAATTTCCATCAATAAAAAAAAAAAAAAAACTGAAGTCTTGTTAAGAAATCAATCTCAAGAGGAATGCAATGGACTAAAACAATAAAAAAACACCGATGACCCACTGAAAATTTATGTCAACAATATCCAGGAGAAGAGAGTGGCTTAAATCATAAATGTAAGAGAAGCCAAGAATTCTTGGACAATAAAACAAAACAAAAATTAGCATACAAAAACCCTAAGAAAAAAAAATAGCATCAGAAAGAAGGGAGGAAGAAAGCAAACTACTTGAGACCTGAAAAAAGAATTTGAGACCCAAGAATCCTAATCATGGCTATACAAATGGTGAGATTTCTTCTCAAACATGTTTGGAAGAGATGGGGAGATGGAGACTGAGGGTCGAAGAGTGATCAGTTTAACTCTAACAGCATCCTTCCCTACACCTAGCATTTAATGGCCAACATGCTCGAATATCGCCCGTTATAAGGTCCGGAGGAATCTATATAATAATAGTAAAATGATACATAGAAATTAGAGATGACATTCTATATTGACACGTAAGATTATACAATAATCTCTTATAATATCATATATCAAAATTTATTTTTTTATTTTTTATATTTTTTTCCTACAGTGTGTCATTTTGTCTTATAAGTCCTATGATATGGCAAATATATGAAGATGTGCATTTTGTGTTGACACTAAAATTATAGAATAATCTTTTGTAATGTCGTGTGTTAAATTTTTTCTATTTTTTCTATTTTTTTCTATAATGTGTCATTTTGTCTTCTAAGTTACATGACATGGCAAATACATGAAGATGATGCAACTTATTCTACTTCACAAGTAAAAAGATTCACAATAGCTTACTTTTTAAAAAGTCAAATCAATATCATATCATCCATATAGAAAATATATCTGATTGTACTCTTTTTATCATTCGAATCTTCTCCGCATTCACTATCCGAATAACTAAAAAGTCGAAAATTATAAGAAAGAGAATACAAAAATCCATATGATATAGTATGTTGGATATAATGAGAAATTTTTTTTACAGCTTTCCAATATAATAGACTTTGATTTTTTCATGAAGTGGCTTAATAACCCAACTCCATATAGAATATCCAATCTTGTACATGTGAGGTATCTTAAGCTTCCAACTTAGCTTTTATAAAGAGTAAGATCCACCATCTTGTAATAATAGTAAAATAATAAACAGATATTAAAGGTGATATTCTATGTTAACACGTAAGATTATAAAATAATCTCCTAACATATCATATGTCAAGTTTTGAAGTCTCCACAATATTTATTTATTTATTTATTTTTGTTCCCATACTGTGTTATTTTCTTTTTTCTTTCTTTGAACCTCTTTCGAGTCGCCTCATTATTTTCCTTAATTTCTCCAATTTTTCTCTATGTTTTCATCCTCATCATCAACCACATTCCAACAATCAAGAAAAAACATAATCGTATATTCTGAGGAAGATTGAATGATCTGAAACAAAGTATTATATACTAAGATCCTAAGATTATGCTCCATAGTTCACCATGCCTACTACATTCTAAATACCATGAATTATTAATTTCTAAATAATTTCATTGTTTCAATTCATTTTGATCTAAACTATTGTTTTGAATATTTAATTTATTTTTCTGTTTGCTTCAATTAAATTACAAACTAAATTATTATGCTTATAGTTTGCTTTATATTGAAATTTATTATTGTGGTGGCTATTCTTTTATATTTGCAAAATCAATAGGTCCGGACATCGTCCAACTACTATGCTAGTTTGTTAGGTAATACAAAAATCAATCCATCGTAACTAATCAGTTTCTTGAATATGGTTAATGCTGCAGAAAATAAGGTGTCTGTTTTTCATATTTAATTATTTAAAGATCCCTATGTTTAAGTTTTACATGAAGTTGGCACATGACCTACCGACTTCAGATGGGGCATGTGTAAAGTTAGGTCAACTTTATTTTTTTTTATTAATTTGTAAGATCCTCTTTGACATGATGAAAGCAAATCATGGAGAAAATTAACAAAAGATCTTGACATAAATATTTAACTATTTACCATTTCCCAAGCAATCTCGTAGGTTCTGCCAAATTTAGGTATGTCGTAGGAAAAGTTTATTTAGAGGTCCTACATGCATTTCAAGTGCTAAAGTATCTTTGTGTTGCAGTTTGGTGGATTGCTGGCAAGTGTTGAAATGCAATTAATTAGGTGCCACGAAAACTAGGTTGGCCAGAAATTCTAAATCAAATCTTTCTGGGCCAAGTTACAATTTTAGGGGCTTCAAATTTGGGTTTAGTCTTGAAAATTTCTAAGCTGATTTTAAGTGAGCCAATATGAAGAAGGATTAAGATGGATTATACTTCTTGACTCACATCATGGGAGTATGATGTAGTAAGAAGGATGAAGAGTGAATTGATCATCACGATTATATCTCGAAAATCAATACACATATAGAGGCAAACTAGATTAGGACATGAAATCTAGTATAAAATATACTTGAGATTAGGACTCAACAATACAAAAATATGCTAGAATTATTTTACTGCAAACAAATAAACCTAGGTAAAATTCAATATTGTCTCTAATGAAAAATTTATAATGAAATCTGATGAAATTCTCCATACTCTATAAAAGAATATCAAAATTTGTTGATCAAGATCTTTGCTCTCAAATTCTCTAACTCTATAAAGCTTGTATGGTTTAATTGGATATAGTATCTATTGGCTACATCCTATATTGCATCAATTCAATTAGACTGGATTAAAAATATGAAGTGGTTTAAGAAACTAGAAAATTGAGCAAAAAATGCAAATAATTTAGTAACTAAGATAACCACCGAGGACTAAAATATTGCTTAAATTTTATTTTTTTAGAAAACTAGCTAGAGATGATCATGATTTTCTTATCTAGCTAAACCAACACCGACATTAGCACATATAGCAACTTAAAGAGGAAGAAGATTTTCAATGCGATCCAGGTATCGCTTCCCTTCAATAGTATCTCACATGCAAAGCCATAAAAGCACATGAAATATATTTCTATGTGAAAGCATGATAGACATTTGAAACAAACCAAATCATAGTGTGCTTGTTTTTGACCTTATTCTATTCCCTCTTATTTTCTTTTCTAAATAAGGAAGTGATGGAAAGCTCCATCCACTATTATCAACATGTAACAGACCTGGGTTAGATTATAACCTTATCCTGATTTTTTTGCCAACCTCCTCTCATATTAGTTCTCAAAGCTTAAAAAAAAAAAAGTCATTTACCCACTAGTTTCTTTCACTAAATTATTTTCTTACTAAAACAATAATTATTATAAAGGGTGATATATCATTCCTTTTCTTGATGAGCCTCGCATCAAGGGTTCAAATTGTATCTTTTATGCAAATAATGATGGATCTTTTATTTTTCAAGACAAATCATTGGATCGTATTTTTTGCACAACTTTTAGAACATAACGTTAGCTTCATGAACTATGCCGTGCATAAAATGAAAAGATTAAAACTCTTTAAAAATTATGCAAAATACAATTCAATGGTTCACCTTGTAAAAGAAAATCAATTATTCTTTTGTGCAAAATAAACAACCCAAACCCTTGGATCAAATATAGATTAAGCTCCAATATATTTTTTACTATAGGTAAATGTTAACACCATTCTTGCAATGTTTCATTAGTTTATATTTTCTTTCCTTGAATAGCATTTATATTTTGTTGGATGGAAGGTATCCTACCATCAGGATAAGAAAAATTGAACGTCATGTAACAATAACACAGAGGCTTCTTATCATCCAAAAATAAAAAGTCGAGCAATCAGAAGAAGGCAGATATTATTTTGGATTCATTGATTGACAACCAGAACTAAAATCAAAGGATTCCTCTCCGACAGCAACCGCTCATCAAATATTTCATCCAAAAAAAAAACTGCTCATCAAGTATTGGCACATGTGTTACAATTCCAAAAGATCAGCCAAGGCTGTGGATGGCTATAAATACCTCTTCGTACTTCACTCCCCTCTCACCTCTTCTTTTCCCGGGAAATATCCAAAAAGAAGATTACTTTCCAACGGTCGAAATTTTTCGGACTCCCCTGCTCCCCCAGAGTGGTAGAAGAGAAGACCATGATCGCCCCCTCCCCGAGCGCCCTTCAACTCCATGCCGGCTCCTCCCTCTTCCTTTCTCCCAATCCCTACCTTCTCCTCCGACATGGGTTTCCCAGATCTCGAAAGATCTGGAGGAGTTCCATGTGTTTGGCTACCAGAACCCTCATCAAAGACGGGGTTTTAAGGATTAATGGGAGGGAGGCACTCACAAGAGTACCAGAGAATGTCGTCGTCTCGCCTTCCAAGACTGATGATTCGGCATTCTTAGGAGCGGTATCTGATAGAAAGGGATCCCGCTTTGTCTTCAAGCTTGGTGTTCTTCGGTAAAATTTTAAATCCTGGTCCATGCGATTTATCTTAGACGGCCAGCCGTGAATGCTGTTGATGTAATTTCCAATAATTTTGCTGGATTTCCATAGGAAACCCCAATGAGCTTTCTTTTCTTCATTTTTTGTTTTTTTTTGTGTTTTGGACTTCCTAAGCTGAGATTTTGTCAGTCACTGCCCATGGGAACACAAGCTTTTGCCTGACCCATATGTCTAAGAAGGCTGGTTTTCCAGTTGATTTCGTGTGTCAATTTAGTTATTTGTCTTGGAGATTATCTTAAAGACAGAAAAATAGAATCAAAAGTTTCTTTCTTATCACTTGGTCTAGCCTCTACATCTTGGAAACCTTGAAGGCTTAATCTGTGGCTGTTTGAGTTTATATTGCATAAACAAGAAATTGGACATCCCTACTGGTCAGTAGGCCTTCCTGGGTTTATCATACTATCATAGACCCTCTCTGCTTGATGATAACTTTCTAGCACCAATTTAGAGGGTTGGCATAAGGTTAAGTGATGGTCATAGAACATAAATTTGGTGGATCACACTTTGATCCTAAAAGCGAATCCCACATAGATGGCAGGGCTCACTGTTGAAATAGTCCGAGCCTAAGTTTCGCTTCTCCAAACTACAGATTGCATAACTTGGTTTAGTTATGTCAGCAAGGTATAAGTGTTGGCTGGAATTCCACTGACATGTTTGCGAGATGCAAAAACATCCCACCATTTAAAGAAATCATTGCTGACTGTTTTTGAATGCTTTAATATCAGAGAATCCAGAATGCAATTTGTCTGGCATGCATGTAAATATTGTCTTCTAGCTTATTGTGGTAAATATTGTAATGCCTAAATTTCTAGTGGCCAAAGCTAGCCAGATCTTTTGCTAGACCAAAGATTTTTCCTCTAGTAGTTGTGGAACTTGGTATCCAATTCTTGTGAGCACTTACACTTTGAGACAACTGTGAGGAATTAGAATTGGTTTAATGGAATTCTCCTTGTTTGGTGGTGATACAGGGATCATCGACTACTTTGCCTCTTCAGATACAAGATCTGGTGGATGATACCTCGAATAGGAAATTCAGGAAGTGATATTCCCATCGAGACACAAATGTTACTTCTGGAAGCAAGAGAAGATTTAGGTGTTGATAAAGGACGCCATGAAGCTTCTAATGGGCCCATAGACTATATTCTCTTCTTGCCAGCGCTAGATGGTCCCTTTAGGAGCAGTTTGCAAGGGAATTCTTCGGATGAACTTGAGTTTTGCATCGAAAGCGGTAGAAACCTTACAGTCCATCCTTTTAGTACTAGAATTTTTGCTTTCAAGATTTTAAGGCAGAAGATAGGTGCTGTTTTACCTTCTTATTTCATTTACTGGTTCAATTAGTCTCAGACATTTGTAAGTCCACTTTGAAGATCTAACTTTTCATAACACTGTTACAGGAGATCCTGCTGTGGAATCATCTCAATTCCTAGAAGCAGTATTCATTAATTATGGGAACAATCCCTTTGACCTCATGAAGGAATCTATGAAGTAGGTCCCCTTGCAATGTAACAAAGACTGACCGATTTCATCAAATTCTTACAAGAAATTATTTGCTTCTTTTGAGATCATTCCTTCACTAATCATTAGCCATTTGACCTTCCATGCATCTATACCATTCACAGAATACTAGAAAAGCACATGGGAACCTTTTCAGTGCGTGAATATAAACAGGCAAGTAGAGGCTTCAGTGGCCGTCATTTGCCTTTTTAGTATATCATTTCAGTTAGTAGCAACACCAAACTGCTAAAAAGTCTTTTTAGTCCTATTCTAAGGAAGAATGATGGGCCTTGCTCTGTTTATTGAACCAGAAGCCTGCAATGCTGGATTGGTTTGGTTGGTGCACTTGGGATGCTTTCTATTTTGATGTAAATCCCCAGGGAATTGAAGAAGGCCTGAAGAGGTATCTAATCTATGAGCATGTCTTTTCTGCTCATTTTAGTCTGTATCACCACAGTTTCTTGTCTTTATCTTATTCAACAGTACCATAGTTGGTAGTGAACACAGATATGTCAATGCTCCGCCCTTTTTTTCCCTTTTTGATTCTAGGTTCGTCTTTTATATTACTATACACCTTTGGCAGACTGGTAGTGTGTGCTGATTTCTGACCTTATGAGTTTTCTTGCTTCTTGAAGCTGAAGATAAAAGTTATGAATATTTACATCTGTAGACATGAGGAGTATCATGTTCTGATTTTATATCTATAGAGCACTTGGTAGATTAATAATCTTAGCAAGACTTAACATTGAGTTTCTGTAAACATTTTCAATTTAGACGTATGTATGCAGTCAAAGCAGCGCCCCCCCTCCCCCACACCCACCCACCCACCCAAAATATATGCTCCAAATATTGTGTATATATAGCTGAATAAGTAGACCTACGCAATATCATGATCAACTAACCCTATGGGCCTTCTTTTTGATCTAGTTTATTGGAAGGTGGCGCTCCAGCAAGATTTCTGATAATAGATGATGGTTGGCAAGACACAGCTAATGAATTCCAGAATGAAGGAACTCAGTATGTTTTCTCTGTCATTCTCTTCATCTTAAGATGATGCGCTCCTCCTGGTTTCTACACAGCTGAAGAATTTAGCCTCAGCTACCCTCCTGTGTTTATCTCCCAATGTGTAGGCATGGAGCTAGATTAGTCAGCATTAAAGAAAACACCAAGTTCAGGAGTTCCCAAAATGTTGCTACAAATGGAGCACCAAAATCACTAAAGGATTTCGTTACGACGATAAAGAAGAATTTCGGACTGAAGTATGCAGCTTTATCATTCCGGGATTTGAATTCAACGTAAATTCATTTAAATATAAAATTCATAGTAAAGGAATACTTGATCCATGTGTTCTTTTACTGTTTGCAACAATGTATAGGTATGTCTATGTCTGGCATGCACTGATGGGATACTGGGGAGGAGTTCATCCAGACGCACCAGAAACTAAGAAATACAATTCAAAGCTAATATACCCTCTCGAATCTCCAGGAAATCTTGCACATTCCAGAGACGTACCAATTAAATGCATGGAGAAGTATGGTGTTGCCATGATAGATCCAAACAAAGCACTCGAGTTCTATAATGATCTACACAGCTATCTTGTGTCACAGAATGTAGACGGAGTTAAAGTAGATGTACAGAATATTCCTGAAATCCTTGCAACAGGTTATGGTGGCCGGGTCTCTTTGACTCGTAGGTTCCAGCGGGCACTAGAAAAATCTATATTTAAAAACTTTCAGGATAATAACATAATATGCTGCATGTGTCATAACACAGATTCTGTATACAGGTGATGCAACAAAGAAAAAGCTTCCTAGCATCTCTCTGATTCAATAACTTCTATGACATATATCCTTATTCATATATTTTATTATTTCAGTTCAAATGCGAGTGCGGTTGCCAGAGCATCAGATGATTTTATACCCAACGATCCAACATTACAGACACTGCATGTTGCTACTGTTGCATTCAATAGCATCTTTCTTGGAGAGATTGTGGTCCCAGATTGGGATATGTTCCATGTAAGAGTCTAAGAGATCAACTTTATTAGTTATGGTACATATGTTTATTAGGTATGAAATATCTGGCAGTAACAGAAAGGGAACCCATGGTAGGAACAGGAATAGTTGATGAATGAAGCCACATCCAAATAGTTATTATTTATCTAATTTCATGCATTCTCGTGGCATCTGTTAACTTGTTTTATAGTCATCATGTTATTGGTTATGTCATGTTAACTTGATTTCAGAGCCTCCACAATTCTGCCGAGTTTCATGCAGCTGCGAGAGCCGTGGGTGGTTGTGGAGTCTATGTCAGGTAAGTAGTGTAGTGTATACCAGCATCAAGTACTTAGGAGTAGTTGAGAGCCAAAGTTACCATCTCTGTAGTGATCTGTATAATGATTTATATGTTTTACAGCGACAAACCTAATAAGCATGACTTTGAGGTACTTAAAAAGCTTGTACTTCCCGATGGATCCATTCTAAGGGCTAAATACCCCGGGAGGCCTACACGAGATTGTCTGTTCAATGACCCAGTAATGGATGGAGAAAGGTATGGTTTCCGAGTGGAGCAAATCTTCAGCATCTTAATCAAATGTCTGTTTTCTTATTCAATATTATCATTTATTACTCCATTGTGCAGTCTTCTGAAGATCTGGAATCTGAATACATATACTGGAGTTCTTGGCATTTTCAATTGCCAAGGAACCGGAACCTGGCCAAATCTTAACAAAAATCAGATTATCCCGGCTTCTAAGCCAAAGTACCTTACTGGTCATATTAGCCCAAGTGACATTGAGTATCTTGGAGAGGTTGCTGGGAATGGTTGGACTGGAGATTGTGCAGTTTATTCCTTCAATTCTGGTAATTATATCACAGGCTAATATGTGGGAATCCTCACAACAATTCAAATAAGGTCAGTCTGACCAACCTGGGGCCTGGCATTAATGATTGGATGTCAAAAAATTATGTGATTTGGAGATCCCTAACTAATGGATCCAATGGTCAAAAACATGCATTGTTCGTGGTATTTAAACTGTTCATTTTTTACCACTAAACAAATAAGCAATACACATACCAGGGATTTGCAAATCATATGATTTTTTTTATGGTAAGTTAGAGATGGTAGATCATATCCAGCAGCTTGGGCATCGGTGCAAAGTCCCTAGTCTTTTGTTCAAGGCCAACTTCATTTGGGCTGTTGTGGGGGTATCCACATATTAGTTCTATTCATATTATAACACTTTTCTTTCATGATTAAGATTAATTACACATCTCATGGGACTTCCCCATTGATAGCATACTCTGTTTTTTGCTCACAGACAACACTTCCCTTTTATTGAATATGCATCCATGTGACTATCTTTCTTCATGATACATAAAGAGAATACATAAAGAAACACTGGCTTGAAGGATTCCATCAAAATATTGTAAAATAAACTATAAATATGATTTTCAAGGCATAACTTTGGACAATGTCAGCCAGGGAAAGACCAGTGCTACATGTTGTACATGCCATCAATATGGTTTACAATTTTTTTATGAGATATTAGTACTAATTTGGTGAATTTGAGTTGAGATTATTCTTAACAACTACTAACTGACTCAAGTATGCTAGCAAAATACAGTTTTCTGTAAGTTTTGGAGCTTGAAATTCTCATAGCTAGTAATTATACTGGATTCAAGAGTTCAAGCACTTCTCAATTAAATTAATTGTTTAAAGAGAAAAGAACAACATTTATTGCTGAGTACAAAATTGCTTCACTTGTAAAGGAAATTGATACTCAGAGATTTTAACTTCAAACATTCATATCTAAATCAATATCTCAAAGGTATAGATGAATGTTGAACACGCGTGAAGCCAAGTTTTATCACTTGTGTTAGCAGTGAGAGATTTTTTTGATTTAATTTCTGTTGTAAGATATCAAAACAGGCCACTGGCCAGAACTTTCTAAGTTCAAATATACCTAAAAATTACATTCTAAGAGTATATATTAAGAGCATAAATACTTATTTTTCAGTGGTCAACATCAAACTGAAAACTAACTTTTAACAAAATGACAGGCTAATGAAGATGATCTAGGTTTGAAGATATAACACCGAGTTTCTCTTTTCTAGGCCACCTAGACTCGCTTCGTGCTCATGAATTTCATTTTCCTCATGCATCTGGTTTGAATTGATTTAGTTAAATCCCAGTGAATGCATTAATTAAGCATAGGTCATGTATAACATGTTAAATATTTTTCATACTTGATTGAAACTATTTGTTAAGAAGAAAGGAAAGTCAAGAACAATTCTTGAAAATAGATTTTAGTATCATTATGATTTTTGAGGCCTAATCTGTTATATACTAATTCTCAACAGGATTTCAAAATTTTGCCTTTTCAACTCTCCTTGTCATTATATTTTAGGATGTCTTTGCTTGAAGTAGAATTACCTGTCAGAAATCAATTTCATTTTTTCTTTGGCGGTCTGATATCGATATTTGTATGTCTTTTTCAAAATACAGGTTCACTTTATCAATTGCCAAGGAATGGATTATTGACTGTCTCACTACAAGTTCTGCAATCTGAAGTTTTTACAATAACTCCAATCAAGGTTAGTTGACCATTATTTCGTGTGCCCAATGGAACAGTTATCACTACAGACAATTCAGAAATATAGGAACAAGAACAGCAAAATAATTATGCTGACATTTAATTCTTGTTTTTTTTTTTTTTTTTTTTTTCAGCGTTACAATCAAAGTATCCAATTTGCACCAATTGGATTAATTAAAATGTACAATTCTGGTGGAGCTGTTGAAGCAATGGACTTTTTTAACACATGCCAATTAACTATCAAAGGGAGAGGATCTGGTCTTTTCGGAGCATATTCAAACATAAAACCCAAAACTTGTACCGTGAACTCGAAAAACATGGAGTTCCAATATGATACTCGAGACAAGTTTTTGACATTAACCATTCCTCTAGGGGTTAATTCTTGGGAGACAGAGATTTGCTTTTAGGCTTCATATTTTAGAAAAAGCCTCGTTATGATTTTTCCCATGGCCATTATATCATTGTTGTAACGGTCAAATAGATTATACATGGCCTATTGGAAAAGGAACTTGGAGCCAATTCATTGCAGACACCAGTTGTAGATATCTTCTTTGATATTCCTTCATCATTATTCCATTGAATGTGCAAATACAAGACCTCCCTATCATAAGAAATTATTCCATAATCAGGAATTCTTGCAGGTCAATCTATTTTACTTGTGTCTGTATATATATAATGTCTTCTTAAACTTAGCCTAGAGAAGCAAAGTATATTGACTATGTGGGTCAACTTATATATCAGTTGAGCTATTTTTTTGCACATATGATGCACATAAACAGATCAAAGAAAAGCAGCATTAAATGGATGATATAAGATGTTTGAGCTTTTTCTTTGCATCAGATTTTATTATCATAAAATAAATTTCCTTATAATAACTTACTCTTGAGGAAGGAGTATATTTATAAGATGAGAGTATGTGGTGGATGGCTATGACTGGTCTTAGAATAATGGATTTAGAGGAAGGAGTATTTCACAATGGCTGCAATTTGTTCAAACCAATAAACCACTTTGGGATTAACATTTTTGCCCCATTTCATTTAAAAAGAAAGAAACATACGACAATGATGACTTTGAATAAATCTTTTGCCTGAAAGGTTTATATGCTCTTTTCTTAAACCAGAACACATTCTTGATATCCTAATATTGGATTTGAATCCTAGGTTGCGTCCAGGATTGCAACCCTATATAACATGCTTCCATCTTTACCCTACTATTTATAGTCTCTATCTAGCCATTCATGTATGGTTTGTAAAAAATCTCATTTATCAAGAATATGAACAAACATGTAGCAAGAAAATCACGAGTGGAACGAAATAAATAAGTTTGCTTCCTTTATGGACATACAACAAGAAAGATAGCCAAGCTGATGGGAAAAGAAAAAGAAATCCCTTCATCACAAATGGTAACACTGGACACTTCATTTCAATATGTGGAATATATTAGGATTTGACGCCTCAAGATTGGCTCCACATTAAGCCCACAGCAAGGTCCGCAATGAAAAATGGAGTCCAACGAGCTCAAGATCATCTTAAACGGAGTTTGAACGGAGAAGATACGCGTGAGAAAAGCTGGCACAAAACTCGGAGCGACGGAGGACCGCCGGCGGCCGGCGGAGCGGCGGCGGTGCGGCCGCGTGCAGCAGTGTGCGGTGGTGTGCGGCCCTAACACGCAGGGCGCGGCCCAGCGTACGGGTGCGGCCCAGGCCCAAGCGCGCGAGCGCGAAGGCGCGGTCCAGGTCCACGCGAGCCCGCGTCAGGGAGCCCTAACTCGATCCACCATGGATTGAGCGGTGCATAGGGAGGTCTGTGAACCGAGAGGGCGTTTCTCCTCGATTTCTCACGGTCCATCGTGGACTGTGCGGCGTTTCACGTGCGTTTCTCACGGTCTATGGGACTGTTTCATAGACCGATCGCGATCAGACGGCTCTGGGAGCTGTCGGTCATAATCCGATGGTTCATGAGAGTTTTTTAAGCCTCATTAGGAGTCCTAATCCTATTCTTAGATGGTTTTAAGCCTTTAAAAGGCTAATCTCATGAACAGAGCAGAGGTGGTGGCATGATTTGTGTCACGCAGCTATGGAAAACCCGAACCCATGAAGAGAGAGACGCGAGGACGCTGAGAGGAGAAAAAGTAGGAGGCTCCTAGATAGTGGTCGCTTCACGGGTTCTGGGGAGTCTTCCTAGAGAGAGAGCTTTTATGAGGGAGAACTTCCTGTGAGAGAGAAATTGGATGTACGAGGGTTGAGGGTGAGATCTCCTCTTGTAATATTTCTTTTTTTCATATTGAAGTTTGCATGCTCCGTGGAGGTGAGTCCTTTTTTAACTGATCTACGTATTTGATTGTTTTCTGTTTTATTTTTTCTTTTTTCCTACTGCATTGCGTGATACCGAAAAGATCCTGGAAGGTAGTGTCCTGGCCAAATATCCATCCAACAAGTAGTATCAGAGCGAGGCGATATAAGGACGCAGATTACAGCGGTGGTGAGCAAGATTGAAGATGAAGAAGACATGATCAATCAAGATGGAGATCAATAAGTTTGATAGAAAGAGCAATTTCTCCTTATAGCAGGTAAGGGCGAAGAACGTGCTCATCCAGTAAGGATTGATCGATGCTCTCTTATGCAAGGAGAAGCCGACCACCATGGAGGTGCAATATTGAAGACGGCTACAGATGCAGACGGTGAGTACCATCTGCATGTATCTAGCAGATGAGGTGGTGATCCATGTGCTTAGCAAGACTTCTCCGACGGTGCTGTGGTCGAAGCTCGAGGAGTTGTGTATGGCGAAATCTCTCACCAACACTCTTTTTCTTTGGAGGCAGTTCTATCAGCTGCAGATGAGTGAGAGACAGAGCGTGCAAGAGCATCTAAGCTACTTCCAGAAGATCCTCACCGACCTTCTCAGCATTGGTGAGAATATTGAGGAGAAGATCAGAACGCTGGTTTTGCTAGCGTCGCTTTCACCTTCGTATGAGTCCTTAGTGACTGCTCTTTTAGTGGGAAAGAGCACTATCAAGATGGACGAAGTCACCGCGACGATTCTCCAGAACGAGGTTCTCAAGAGAGAGAATCCAGCTTCGAGCTCAAGTGATGGTAGCTCAGCTTTGGTGGTTTCTGGAGGAGCAGGAGATGGTAGACAGAGTGACAGGAGATCGCGATGAGGGCGGTCCAAGTTCAGGATGAGGGACTTGAGCAAGACCAGATATTACTGGTGTGAAGAGTTGGGGCATCTAGCCAGAAATTATCCTCAACTCAGAGATCGGACGATGGTTGTTGTAGCAATAGCCAGTAGCGATTCAGAGGGAGATGTCCTAGAGATATCTGACGAGATATCTACTTCTTTCCAACAGTGAATTTTAAATTCTACATGCACTTATCATGTATGTTGCAGAGAGGAGTAATTTAACTCCCTAGAGAACAGTGAGGATACTATTTATCTGCCGAATGGATTATGCTGTGCGATCAGAGGTATCGAGACAGTTAGCTGGAAGACACATGATGATGCAGTGAGGAGATTGTGGAAGGTCCGATACATGTCCGATTTTAGACGAAATCTTATCTCATTGAGCAGACTGGATTCGAGAGACTACAAGACGGTAGCTAGTGGAGAAATCCTGAAGGTGCTATGCGGTGATAGGATTGTTCTGAAGGGGAAGAAGAGGAGAAGAGGACATTATTACCTGGCGGGGAGTCCAGTGCAAAATGAAGCTTCAAGAGCCAGGAGGAGTCCAGTGCGGGGTGGAGCTCCAGACAGAGGTGGATCGGGCATGAGACGCGAGACTCGGGAAGATGAAATGCGATATCGCAAGGTGAGATTCCTATTACTGCAAGATGATACTCCGAACATGTTTCAGGTCAGAAGAAGCACAGTATACGATGGAGATGGGATCTAGCGGCCTGACTCGACTCTTATGTTTGCCTATCTATGATCAACAGGCGATTGCCCTAGGGCATGGGGATGAGAAGATCCAGAAGCTCTCGGAGTCAGGAGGAGATCGAATATCGAGTCGAGGTAGAGATTGTTAGGATTTGATGTCTCAAAATTCGATCTATATTGAGCCCACAGCGAGGTCCGCGATGAAAAATGGAGTCCAACGATCCCAAGATCACCTCAAACGGAGTTTGGACGGAGAAGATAGGCGCGAGAGAAGCTGGCATGAAATCCAGAGCGATGGAGGACCGCCAGCGGCCGGTGGTGGGCCGGCGGAGCTGCGGCGGCACGGTCGCGCACTGCGGTGTGCGGCCCAGGTGCGGCAGCACGTGGCCCAGTGCCCGGGCGTGCGAGAGAGAGCTGGCTCGCATGGGTTTTCCTAGAGAGAGATTTTGTGAGAGAGAATTTTCTGTGAGGGAGAAATTGAATGTACGAGGATTAAGGGTGAGATCTCCTCTTGTAATATTTTTTTTTCTTATAGTGAAGTTTGCATGCCCCGTGGAGATGAGCCTTTTTTTGGCTGATCCACATATTTGATTGTTTTCTGTTTTATTTCTTCTTTCTTCCTGCTGCATCGCGCAGTATCGGAAAGATCTTGAGAGATGGTGTTCTAGCCAGATATCCACCCAATAGAATATCTCCAATCAAATACAAATAGCTATCAAACACTATAATACTCCCAGAATTATTTTAACAACAGCATAATATGAACCTTGAGATTTCCTGCTCAGCACCATTTAACCAATATTTCTATTGATTCATATGCTCAAGTGTTGAGAGAATTCCCCATTTGAGAACTACAATTTTGTGGACGCTGTGCAAATTTGTCAACCTGAGAGCCTTTTAGATCAATAAAATAATTTTTTGGGTCTGTTTTCATCAATACACAACGCACCTGACGAGGAAGAGGGTGCGATAAAAAAAAAAAAATAGCAAGAGCTCATCCTTCAGGCAATCAATCTCGGAAATAAAACCCAACAACAAAACATAGGGAATGGTTCCACCCATCTCGACCAAACCTTAACCGGACAGATCTAAATTTGTGCTGAGCTTTAGTCCATGAACGTCACCACAAGTACTTGCTACAGTAACCGCGACAGCCTGAGTCTAATTTCAACCATTGAAATCTGTCATTCAAAAACTTTAACATGAATTACGACTTCACAGAATGATGGATGAGATACACCTTATATACAAATAGGAGACTGCTTACCACCCAGATCAGAATTGTGGTCAGGAAAATTAAGCTTAAAGAGTTTGCCAAAACAATGCGGTCCATATACTGATTCTTCTTGTCCATGCCCATCAATCTGGATATAAAGCTGGATTATAAGAACACACCCGTGGCCAGAATGACATAAACTGCACTATGATTTATACTTTGACTTAAGAGTTCTCCGACACAAATTTTGCAATTTAATAACCTAGCACCCATAACTGAAGCTCAACAATGCGAGGCAAAAGACCGGATTGCATCATAATTCTGATTCATCATCTAATTTCATTATCAAAATCCAACTGTTAAAACATAGTCATTAGAGTTATCTGTCATGGCCTGGCAGTCCTGCTTCCGGCTGGTAAAGCAAAGGCCCTCAAAAAATTCTCCACGGGAGCAGGCGTTTGTACAGAAACAAACACCACAAATCGTCAAGAAGGGACATGACTAACGGCCTCCGTCATGCCCGCGACCACGGCCCCGACCGCGTCCCGACGGCTTCCTGTGGAAAGCAGCAAAGATTGTGAAAAGCCAATGCCCAATTATAGGATCAATCAATTTAAACTGATAAAGCATATCATGAGAAAAATACCTGCAGTCGGCTTCTTGGGCTTGACCCTAGGTGCTTCCTCAACCAGTAGAGTCTCAAGGTTTAAGCTATCAGGAAGGGTAAAGTATCACTGTTGTTGCCTCTCACACTCAGGTGATCCCGAGTAATTGGATTCTCTTCTTCTCTTTTATTCATATTTATTTTGCCGCGTGATGACGCAGAGATCGTCATCAACCTCCTTCATGATTGTGCTTGTAGGTACAAAATTTTGATCGTATTTTGAAATAATTTTTTTGAATTTTTCTATACAAAATATGAAAATACGTCTCAGAACAATAGTATGTACACTTCTGAATTTGTCAGTTTTTTTATTTATTTTTATGATCTTCTGTAATTATCTATAACTTTTTATAATAAAAAAAATAAAAATTTTGTTAGTTTTTTAAATTACACCTATAATTTTATAAGCTATGTTCTAATAAGCTGCTTGTTTTTGAAAGCAATAAATTTTCTCTTTCAAAGCCTCCAAACATTTTCGCATCTTTATTTGAAAATGTGCGAAGTTCCGACATCTGGGTTGCCGGACTAGTACATTTTTCTCCTGGATCTTTCAAAAATAATAATAGAAAATGAAGTCAATACCTAAAGGGTAAATTTTCTAATTCATTCAAACTTTAGAAATTATATATGATTGTTGCAGTAGTTTTCTGTATTATTCTGGAACAATCAACTTGTTATTGAAAATATATAAAATAATATTTAAAAAAATTTATATTGAACAGTAAGTTAAAAAAAAATGATGAAATAGGCTCATAAAAAAAATTAATTTATAATTTAGATGCCAACCAATATATATATATATATATATATATATATATATATATATATATATATATATATATATATATATATAATGAAATATTTTTTTTTGTGACGCATGTGATACAATTGAATATGATGTGATAAAAAATAAAATAAATAGAATCTAGCTCGAGAGGCGGATAAACCACTGCCCTAAAGGAGATTTCAACCCCTTCTCATACGAAAATCTGAATCGCACACCCTCTTTTTAAGTACAATCCGAAAGCCAAGCACTCCAACGTCCGTCGGTGGCACGATCTTGAACGAACGCCGATCAACTTTGTCCTCAGCCCAATCAACAAAATGAATGAAAGAGAGAGAATTTTTGAAGATAGAAGAGAAATTTTTGAAGATAAGAAGATTCGGTATTTTTTTTCGTACGGAAACTGAGAAAAGGAGGCACCTTTTATAAGCGCAAACGACTGCGGAAGCTCCGTATGCAAGAACGGCACGCGAAACTGCTGCCCGTGTGCAGAGAGTTTGAGAAACGATTGCAGAATGGCTGCACGGAATGTTACCACGTGATCCTCTCACGAAACGACCAGCCGGCATGAACAAACGCGCAAATGCAGAGAGCACGCAAAAGGAGTTTTGAAACTCCGAAAAGTCAACAATCCCCCACAAGTTTCAAAACTTATAAAATATTTAAATTCAGCAAATATTAAAAACTTTATTGGGCTTTTACTATGCTTAGTATCAATACCTTCTAGGTTTGAACTTCCATTTAGTATAAAATATACACAGTATGAAGACGAATTGATCAAATTGCGGGGTAGCGCTATTTAGGCCATGCACTTGTCTTGATTTTTATGAGAGTTACTAGAGATTCGTCCTAATCCCATGATCGTGGCCTCACGACTACTCTCACTAAGATAAATCCTCTAAGGATACATATAACGGAATCATACCTTGCTGAACTTTCAGTCTTGGATGTATTGAGAGCTATGCTCAGCCTAACCGTTACATATAGAGCACTACACCATAGGGATGGGTTGGAGACAGACTCTAAAAAAAAAAATGGTGCTCCCAAACGTCACCTCAGAGGTCGTTTTCCTTTGAACTTTGATCCTGAAATCTCCAATCGCAAAGGTAAGGGTCTACTCTGGTGACTAATATACGGGCTTAAGTCCCATCTCTCTCGATGTCTCAAACACTAAAGCTTTTAAAAGACCTTTGGTTAAAAGATCAGATAGATTATTCTTTGATCTTATAAATTGAAGTGATATCACATCTTTCATTTTATTTTTCACAGTTTTGTATCTGATCATAATATGATTGTTTATCTTTTTATTTGATGTCTGCTAATTTAACAGATCTATTAGAGCTCTACAATCACAATTTATTGATACTACAGGTATTTTGAATGAAAAAATTTCAATATCATTAATTAAATCTTTCAGCCATTGTACTTCAGTGCAAGTGGTGTCAAGAGCAGTTAATTCAGACTCTAACGTACTTCTTGTTATTATTGTTTGTTTATATAAACCCTAAGATACTGCACTTCCTCCAAACATGAAGAGATAACCTATGGTGGACTTAACATCTAAATTATCTGTCATCCAGTTTGCATCACTATATCCTTTTAGCACTTCTGGATATTCGGAGAACAAGAGAGAGTAATCTAGAGTTCCCTTCATATATCTAAAGACTCTTTTTAGGGCTTTTCAATGTTCTTCACTAGGATTGCTAGTATACCGACTTAGCCTGCCTACTGCATAAGCTATATCAGGATGGATTCTATTTGCTACATATAACAGTGATTTTATCCTCTGGGAATACTCTAATTATCTTACAGGTTCTTCTAAATTCTTAGTTAAATGAGAACTATGATCATATGGGGTAGAGACAGAATTTAGATCAAAATATTCAAATTTTTTAAGTATTTTTTCTATTGAATGTGTTAGGTTTATCACTATTTCGTTATTTGTTCTTTTAAATTTTATTCCTAAGATTATATCAGCTTCTCCTAAGTCTTTCATATCAAAATTATTTGACAAATAATCTTTAATTTTTATATTATTTTTAGTGATATTTCAAATAATAGAATATCATCTACATACAGGCATAAAATGATAAAGTCTGAGTTATTTTTTTTATAATACACACATTTATCATATCTGTTAATCTTAAAGTTATTACCTAGGATAATTTCATCAAATTTAATATGCCATTGTCTAAGAACATATTTTAATCTATAAAGTGATTAATTAATTTACATACCTTATGTTCTTGTCCTTTGACTACAAAACATTGAGGTTGGTTTATATAGATTTCTTCTTCTAATTCTCTATTTAAGAATACAGTTTTTACATCCATTTGATGAATCATTAATTTATGAATTAATGCTAATGCTATCAAGATTCTTAAAGTGGTTATCCTATCTACAGAAGTATAGGTATCAAAATAATCTAAGTCTTTTTTTTGACTGTATCCCTTAGCTACTAACCTCGCTTTATATCTTTCTATTATTTCATCTGGTCTTAATTTTCTTTTAAAAATCTATTTAGTTTCTATTGCTTTATTTTGAGGAGATAAATCTGATAAAATCCAAATTTTATTCTCTAGGATTGATTGAATTTTACTATTTATAGCTTCCTTCCAATACGATGAATTTGATGATGACATAGCTTCATCATACATATAAGGATTATCCTCTACAAGATATGTAAAGAATTCTTCTCTAAAATTTTTTTCAATTCCGATCATTTTACTTCTTTTTAATTCAGTTTCAGCTTCAAATTCTAGTTTTATAGATCTAGAAGAAGATGGTTCACATTCTAGGGATCTAAAAATTTTAGTCTTAAAAGAAAATATGTCTTCAAAGAAAGAAGCATCTCTAGCTTTTAGGGTTGAATTATAACTTATATCACTAATATCTGATTTAATCATTAAGAATCTATAGGCATTACTATTTTGGGCATAGCCAATAAAGACAACATCTACAGTTTTAGATCCTAACTTTCTCTTTTTGGGTTCAAAAATATTCACTTTAGCTAAACACCCCCACACTTTGAGAATATTTAAGTTAGGAGCTCTACCTTTTCAAAATTTATAAGGGGTCATACTACTATCCTTAACAGAGATTCTATTTAGGATGAAGCAAGAAGACAGAAGAGCTTCCCCCCACAAGTTCTCAAATAGACCTGAGCTAATCAATATAGCATTCACCATATCCAAGAGGGCACGATTTTTACGTTCAGCCACACAATTGGACTATAGAGAGTAAGGAGTAGTTACTTCATGAATTATTCAATATTCTTGATAGAATAAAAAAAAGTCATTTAAAGTATACTCCCCTCCTCTATCAATCTTAAAAATCTTAATTTTCTTTTCTTGTTGATTTTCTACTTCACTTTTATAAATTTTGAATTTATTAAAAGTTTCATCCTTGGATTTAATTAGATAACAATAGCAGTATCTCAAAAAATCATCTATAAAGGTTACGATATACCTATTACCACTACAGGTTATAGTTTTGGAAAAGTCACATACATCACTATGTATCAATTTCAAGATTGAAGAATTTCTTTTAACTAATTTGAATAGTTTTCTTGATTGTTTAGATTCAGCACATATTTCACACTTAGATGTATCTAAGATTGATTTGGGAATTAGCTTTAAATCCATCATATGTTTTATTTTCTTTAAGTGTACATGACCTAATCTATCATATCATAAATTTTGATTAGATTTATTTATAAAATAAACTTGATTTTTAGCTTTATTAATAAAATAATTTATTATATTTAATTTGAATAAGCCTTTACTTACATATCCTCTTCCTATGAAGATATTATTCTTAGTTATCACAACTTTATTACAATCAAGGATAATTTTATATCCTTTCTGGACCAGCTGAGACCCACTGACTAGGTTCTTTCTAAGGTCTGGAGCATACAATACATCTATCAAGGTAAAAATTTTTTCAAAAATTATCTTCAAATTAATTCATCCTTGTCCCTTGATCCTAACGGCTGTATTGTTCCCAAAGATTACACCTCCTCCGCTTAAGTCCTAAATAGTAGTGAACCAGGAGCGATCAAAATAAATATAAACATTAGCTCCTGAATCTAACCACCAATCAAGATTAGAAGAAGTAAAATTAATTTCAGGGTTAAAGTTTATCAATCTAAAGATGGTATCTTTTGGACCTTCAACTACATGAGCTTGAGGTCCCGAGGAACCAGAAGGTTTACGAAAGAACTCTCTCTTTCGGTGATAACAATCTCTCGCCAGATGATTGATCCTTCCACACATAAAGCAAAACTTATTACTTGGATCTTGGGTAGGCTTGATGGATTTAATGTTATTGGCTTTGAAGTTTTTTCCCCTAGGCTTGAACTTATTTGAGTAGGGTCGGTTAGGATGGTTTGTCTGGTGTTGTTGGTTTAGTTGAAAATTAGATTTGGATTTGAATTTGGTAAGGGTCAGGTTAGCTTGAGCATCTGGGAATCTGGTTTGCTAGGTTTTAGATCTATGTTGATCTTCTATCCTAATTGAATTGAGAAGTTGAGTTAGGGTTAGTTCTCCTTGCTTATGAAGTTGATCTTTAGCAAAGCCATCCCAAGGAGGTAATTTATCAAGAAGGCTTGAGACTTTAAATT
The DNA here is from genome assembly GCF_000442705.2 of Elaeis guineensis. Classification (NCBI taxonomy): domain Eukaryota; kingdom Viridiplantae; phylum Streptophyta; class Magnoliopsida; order Arecales; family Arecaceae; genus Elaeis; species Elaeis guineensis. The sequence goes on along the minus strand of NC_025993.2, from coordinate 164,682,573 downwards.
CTTCAGAGAGAGAGATTCCATTGGTTTGAAGCTTCCTAAGATATTCTTGAAATTGATGGAGTTGATCATTTATAGATTTATTATCTACCATAACATATTTAAGAAATGATGCGATGTTGAATCGCTCAACACCAGCATCATCCAGGCCATACTCAGACTCTAGATTATCCTATAATTCTTTTGCACTCTTTGTAAATAGATAAACATCATAGAGTGAATCAGAAAGGGTACTTAGAATTCTACCCTTACAAAGATAGTCTTCTTCACGGGTGGCAGGAGAGATTGAACTAGAAGAGACAGAGGATTGGTCAATAATCGATCAGAGCCCCAAAGTGGTTAATCAAAATTTTATTTGGCTTTGCCACCTCCTAAAGTTGGTTCTATTAAACTTGCCGGGTTTAAGACTAAAGATTTCATCTCTAAGAGTAGCCATTTGGTCCAAGTAAGGCTTAGAGAAAAAAACTGACATTTAAAGAAAATTTATTAGTTAGTCTTCTTTCTTTTTTTTTTTTAACTAATGGACTTAATAAGTTTTATTAAGATTGAGCATGCAGCAATACAAATTTTGAAAAAATTTTTAATTAATTTGTACAACACAAAACTATAAAAAATAATATTGATTAATTAAAAATTAAAAATAATATATAAATATGTAAGAAACATAAGTACAAATAATTATATTAAATATATATACACTACATAAGTTCTAAATATATACAAATAATTATATTAAATATGTATGCACTACAAAAATATTTTTCTTTCAGGAATCTTCTTTAGACTGTTATTGAAAATATATGAAATAATATTTTTAAAAAATTATATTGAATAGTAAGCTTAAGAAAAAAAATGATGAAATAGGCTCACAAAAAAAATTAATTTATAATTTAAATGCCAACCAATATATATATATAATGAAATATTTTTTTCTGCGGTGTGTGTGATACAATTGAATATAATATGACAAGAAATAAAATAAATAGAACCTAGCTCGGGAGGTGGATAAACCACCACCCTAAAGGAGATTTCGGCCCCTACTCATATGAAGATCTGAGCTGCACACCCTCCTCCAAAGTACAATCCGGAAGTCAAGCACTCCAACGTCCGTCGGTGGCACGATCTCGAACGGACGTCGATCAACTTCATCCTCAGTCCAATCAACAAAATGAACGAAAGAGAGAATTTTTGAAGATGGAAGAGAAATTTTTGAAGATAAGAAGACTCGATATTTTTTTTTGTATAAAAACTGAAAAAATGGGGGTGCGTTTTATAGGAGTAGACGACTATGGAAGCTCTGTGTGTGAGAACGGTATACAGAACTGCCGCTCGCATGTGGAGGATTCACGAAACGGTCATACGGAACGTTACCACATGATTTTCTCGTGGAACGGCCGAACGGCGTGAGCAAACATACAAATACGGAGAGCACGCGAAGAAAAATTTTGAAACTCCAAAAAGTCAACACAACTTACTTTAGAATGTTCTGAAATAGCATGAATTTGAAAATCCTTGCAGCTTCCAATATGAGATACATTTATGGAAAAATAATGTGTTATTCATATTTTTATTAACATGGCACCAATGAGTTATGATAATTCTTGTCTATGATTAAACTAATGATGTATAGTTTTCCAATCACATCTATCGCTGTACAGTGTGATGATTCCATGAATTTTATACTGTACATATATTATTGTCCCATATAATTTAAGGGGTTCTAATAGTCACGTTTATAACATATAAATAACAATGGAAAAGCTAGACTGCTCTGCTCAATCCCAAATTAGAGACGATGCTGACTTGAAATCAATTCGGTTCATTGATTATTCTATAAAGATGAAAAAGCGCATGGCACGTCAACTATATCCTAATTCTCCTCCTTGATATAAATTTTATAAACTTTTTTGTTGAAGCTGTGGCTTTCTTTTGTCTTGTTTTCATGAAGAACGACGGATCATTCACTTAATTTTTTCAATAATACCATATAAATTATAATTAGTTTGGATCTCCTTTCTTTTTATGTCAAAAGCAAGATTATTTTCTCATTGTTACATATATTTACTACATAAATTGACAATCCAAGAATGGAAAATTCGAGGGACTAAATTGATCACTAGAAATGGTTGCACCTGGTTATATATGTGAATTACAAATTGACCGCTTAACAAGAATATCATAAAGCATTGGTGTTTCCTTTTTGTACTAACTTAGAGTTGCATATTTTTAGACTAAATGGCTTGGACATGACTGACTTCAGATTTAATGATTATTTCAGAGCTGTAATTCACCTATGTTCATCTTGCATGGAGTCACCATTATTGACTCTATGATATCTATTTATTATTTATTATTAGTAGAAGATTCAAGCAACTTGAGTTCACATTAATTATATATATATTTAGTTCTTCCAAATATTTTTTTAGGTGATTGATGGAAGTATGTATGTGCACAATGTATGTGTGTGTGTGCGGCGTATGCACGTAATACATGACTTGTTTAATTTGCCAAATTGACTTGTCTAAGATTTTTCTTTTTTAGAAAAAAAAAAGTATCAGAGGATGAGTCAAGACCTTATACAAGTTTTCCAATCTTGCATAGCCATGTCTAAATTAGGGCTATAAATGGATTGGCTGACATGTGACCAATCTCAACCAACATATCCTCAAGGGCCTTAGGTCTAGGCTAGGTTCAAGAATTGAATAATGTTCCACATTTAGATGAGATCTAGATCTTATAAATTTTGATCTGACTCAATTAATCCATATATTATGTAGGTCTAAATTGGATCTCCCTATTAGTTATCCAACCTAAGTTGACTTGAACTCATCTGGCCCATTTACATGTGAAATAAAAAAAATAAATAAATGAGCCAATCTCTCCCTTACTGTCCATCCCCTGAGTTCCAAAGGCTTTGGATCTCTCCCCCATTTCCCAATTTGAAATCCTAGATCACCGATGTCCATGAAATTCAACATTCTTTTGCCTTGATCCGGCTATTCGGTGGCGTAGCCTCCTCCATAGTTTAATCCCTTGTCCCTTGTCTACGTCAATCTCCTCCATGGTGTCTTTACTTTCCGAAGAAGCTTTCCCAAACTCTTAATAGTCCTATCACTTTCACAAATTTAAGATCCAACAACATTCCAAATCCTCCTCTTACATTCACTTCCCACGCCTAAGTCCTGAAGACTTTAGATCTCTCCCCTTTCCCAATTTGGAACCCCATATCGCTAGCAAAATTAAAATCATTTTTTTTCCACCTCACTTTGCTTGTTTGGCAGTGTCAACCTCCTCCACAATCTGATCCCTAGACCTGCCAAGTCATATTATGTAACCTATTAATTTCTAGTTATCAAAGGTTGTTTGCATTTTATTTGTTGCTAGTTCCATGACATCATGAAAACAAAAAAGAAAAAGAGTAGCTGCGTTTTTGTCATTATTCATTAAGAATATATTTTCCACAAAACTTGGACTTGCACATTTATGGGATGCGAATTGATGCTGCTCGTTAAAACTAAAACTAATTCTAATGATTCAAGAATTACTTGCCTAATAACTTATTCTCCATTTTATGAGAACTAAACCAACTACTCCAATAATGAAGTATTTCAATCTTTCTTTGTCAAACATTTGTTACACTACAATGCTTGCATCCTTTAAGTGTTAGTTGAAATGTTACACACATAATCTCATTTTGAATTTGGATTTCTCTAGAATTCCATTTTTAGTGACTTTGATTTGCAACAAGGGAAAACTTGACTCCGCACTACTCTGTAGATTTGAAAAATTCTAATATCAAACAATAGAAAACAGTTGTAGATTTTATTTTAATATATTTAGATATTTATTCCGATCTAGATTCAATCCGATCTTCATTGAATCTGAATATTTCGGAATAGAGTTGCATCATCTATGAGTCCGATCTGACTCATACAATTTGTTAGAAAATTTTTTTATGGATCTGAATCAATCTGATTTAATTATTTATTGGGTTAGATTTAGGTCTAATATTAAAATTTAAATAAGGAATTAAGACGGCCAAATATTCTCCTTTGTAACACATTTTAGATGGAAGAAAAAAAAAAAAAGAAAAAAAAAGGCGCCGACATGGGTCGACTGACAATTAATTCATTGCTGGCACGGAAACTTGCTTCTTTGTGCACTGCTTCTTGTACGCTGCATGATAACGTGTCAAGACTAATCCCGATATGCCCCCGCTGGTACCAGCTCCACGAGAATCTGCGATTAGTCGACACGTAGCTTTTATTCGTAGTACGGTTGGGGTAAGCACACTTAACTCCCATCCCTGTCATCTCACCGACCCGATTCCACGTGCCTCGAGGGTAGTCCCCACATTTGGGTCACCCAGGGGTGAGTTTTCTTTTACCACCCAAACTTGCCAGCAAGCGCCCCACACGTGCCACGTTGCATTCCCGTGCCACGCGTCTCCAAGACACTGCCCTCCCTCCGAGAAATTATTGATGGACCACCCAAATCCCACGGAGGATAACACGCCACATTAGCCCTTGTGTATCAGGAATTCCCGATTGTGCGTTATCCACCGTGCACGTGCTCCGAGATTTGCGCTGGTCTACCTAGGCATCGTCCAGGTAATAATTTGATTTCTCCCTCCCTCCCCTTTGCACCACCCCTCCATTTTCGAATTCCCAGAACCAATCCCTCCACTGAATGCCAGGCCAAGATGGCGGATGGTGACACACCGTGCGGTGGCGAGAACCACCCCACCGGCATCACCATTCTCTATGCCTCCATCGCAGGCGTCGCCATCGGCGGCCCTCTCCTTGGGGCGGTGGGCTTCACCCTCTTGGTCTCCGCCGCCCTCCTCTTCCTCTCCTCCTTCTCTTCAGCCCCTTGCTACTGTTCGCCTCCCTCATCCTCGCCATCTCCGTTTCCGGGTTCGGCAGCGTCGCCGCCATGGCCGCCGCCGGTTTCTTGGTCCTCGCATGGGCCTTCCGTTCTATTCGAGAGAAGTGGCTTGCTGGAGTTGAGTGGGCCAGCCTGGGCCTTGGTAGGACTTTGGTGCAGGAGGACCCGGCCGGTGCAACCGAGTGGGAATGGGGTAGTAGAGATGGAGGTTAAGTAAAAGGTTTGGTAGTTGTTTTGGTGTAAGGATAGAGCTTTCTATAATGGGGATTTGTTAGGTGTTCGGGGTTTGGTATGGTGTTATGGTTGTGTATGAAAAAAAATGAACCGATGTTGTTGATATAGGTATACAATGCTCGCTATAATACTGGGTTCAGTTGGGATTGCATTAATGTATTCATTCATATCTACTATTTTGTCATTAAGGAGAACAGTAAGGTGCGGGTCAGGTCCATCAGCTGCAACCTACAGTAGATCAATTTGAATCTTTGCTAACTTTGGTTGATTTTTGGGTGGTGCATATGCAAGCATTTTTTAAAAAAATGTTACTTATTATTATTTTTTTGATGAGTATATATTTTTTTGATGAACAATTATTTTTATCAATATAATCAACATTTCATTCACTTTTAGGTTTATTGAATGGATAGCTTAATTACCATATTGAATAATGTCTCGCATGCATCATAGGTACTGCCCCTGCTTCAGTTCTTTATTAAGAGACAAGGCTGCAAAGAACAAACCCATGCTTTATATCATCTACCTTGCTGCATTGTATCAAGAGAGAGGGGAAGGGTACCTGGCATGTGCCAAGATTTTGTTCTTTGGTTTGATTCCAAATCCTCTGCAGTTAATGTTTGAATTGGGGAGTTCCGGTTTGAATTGGAGAGCTGCAGTCTCTCTATTTTTCTTTTCAACAAGTTGAAATAAAGAGACTGATTGTGGGACATACATTGATGTACTAGAAATGTGATAAAAATGTTTAGACCTGCGCATACCTTCACTGTCCACATACAAAAGCGTGGACTGGTATATTGCATTCTTTTACTAACTAGTTCACATACATTCTATATGTAAAATTTAGGGCCGGAGACAGCTCGTTGTTGTTTCTAAAAATCTGAAAACTATGAGTGGTTTTCTGTAAAATCTTCAATTCAATAAAAAAAAAAAAAAAAACTAAGCATGCTATGAGATTATTGAAGAGGGATGGCTTGATCGTATTTAAAAACTAAGCATCTAACAATTCTCTCTCCCACTATCTGGTCTACCATCTCTCCCCACATCAGTGTCAACCATGCTATGAGAGCTAAAGTTGTTTTGGCATACACCGTGAACTCTAGGAGTTCAGATGTGGTCGTGGTATGGAGGATAAAACCATTTTGATGTGGCTCTAAATATTTTGAGATAACGAAGATGTTGTGCAGACAACTGATACTTGAACGATTCATATCTGTATTTTGGTGGCTGCTAAAAGTTATAAATTCTTATTTGAGGCTCCTGTCTTACCATCTATATGGTAGCATATTCATCTTTTGGTTTTCTCATTATGGCACCCAACTCCTATAAAGTGACGCTGATGATGACTATCTTCAGTGCTTCTCTTGACACTTCGTTTCTACTTAAATCTTCTGAGTCAACACTTCTGTTTTACTCTTGTAGACAGTGAGATGATGATAACGACTTTGCAGATTAAGTAGTCTTTGTGATTCTACTTTGCAACTTTCTTTTTGAGAGGTACTCGGCATGTTGGTTTTGTCCAAGTCTCTTGTCTAAATTTCTTTATGCTTGAGATGGTTGGTTTTTTCTCTTTCATTAGTATTCGTGTTTTTTATACATGATACCTGAATTTAAGTCTCCTATAGGTTGACGAATCCTGTAATTATTATTCTCCTGTATACAACTTATTATTTATTTAAATAATTTTGGTGACTAATGTTGCTAATGTACATTAGTCTCCCTCTTACTAAAAAAAAAAAAAAAAAAATCAATAGTCATACATGGTAAAAGTAAATCAATTTAACATATTAAGGCAGCCAACTTTTTATAAATTCAACCCCCCCCCGGTAGACATAAGCACATCTAAGTTAGCATCATCAAGATAAATATCCATATCAATGCATGCATGCTATATATTTAAAGGAATAGAATGAAGCCCCCGCTACGAAGTATGTTAATATCATAACTGACGCTTATCGACCACAAGAACTAAAATTGAATCGGAGATTCAGCACTAACTAAACGACTCCAAATGGCCAGACACCCTTTATGTTTATGATAACCCACCCAAGAACCAACATATTGGCTAGGATTCTGCTTGTTGGTTGAGCCAAACAAAACAAATTGATCCTGAACTAGCTGACAAAAATCCAAGTCCAACTCTCCCATTGAAAGGATTAGGATGTCACGCATATGGTATAATCCATTACCACTTGTATCCCTCTTACAGTGATCCAAGTGTTCTTGAAAAAAGAAAATAACATATGAAGGATATAATTGTCAGTTATTGTATAGGCATCATATATTACACTTGTAAGTGTGAAGTAGCAAACAGGTAATTAAGATGCATATAAGACTTATAAGTATGCAACAAAGTCCAAAGCCTATACAAATATAGTAAAATTCATAATTTGTTAAAACAATTGAAAAATAAGAATGAAAGGTATTTCTAGGTAGAAATTGTGAGAAAGATCTAAAAGGCTTAGCTTATGTTTATGAAAATTTGGCTTCGCTCTTGATTTCTTTTAGGGTTGACGATAAGTCAGCTGTGGTGTTTGTGAATAAAGCCTTCCTCTAGCCAAAAGATTAGAGTTTGGGGGTGTATATATGAGTATCTATAGAAGTGCATTGAGTCCCATATTAAATGTGTTGGGAAAGTTTTGGATACTTAAACAAGATAATGACCTCAAGCAATAATATTTTGGCTGACCCTTTTTTTTTTTTTTTAATGAGATCTTGGATTGTTATAGGAAAATATAAAATTTCCAAAAAATGGATGGAGAAATTTGAAGGAAGAGGAACTAAATTAGAGAACTCTTATTTATAGAGAAAGAAGCTTATAGGGTGCTAGCTGTGTATCCTCATTCCTTCAAACATTATCTGGCCTTCTTAAATTTTCCAAAATGCTGTTTCATGTTGGATCAAAATGATGGTTTTGATTTCTTGGTTAGGATGTGTTAGTGTAACTAACCAACTTTTGACCATGTGGCAACATCAGGAAGAGTCATCTCAAGAGTTATATTGATCTAGTCAACTTCTGGATCAGGTCGATTTGATTTAGCCTCTCAACCTGATTATATATCGATCTAAATTCATTTGAATTGGCCCTCAATAGAGCATCATTATCAGCTCAGATTTTTACTGATCTGCCATTAGGGATGTCAATTCTGAATCGATATCATCCAGAATCACATACTATGAATCAGTTACTCTCTAGCTTTACTATAGTTGTTTTCTAGCTATGCTACAGCTACTATCCACATATATGGATGAATAACCTACGATCCTCATATAGCTGATAATTTTATTATAACAAACTAACGACCTAAACAAGTCACATCTATATAAAGAGAGACAGGATACTCTTCGGGAGATAAGTCATTATAAAAAGAGAGAACCGAGACTCTACTGAATTCATTTCAATTTTTTGAGGAATCAAATTCTCACTTTTCCACTCAAATCATTTTTTTTGTCTTCTATTTCTCTATTTTCTACTATCTGTTCTCAACATCCTGATTGACTTAAGTATCGGAGGGTATCCCACTGAATTTAGGATTTCTTTTGTAGATTTATTCGTGGTCTTTATCGACTTGATTCTTAACAAGCTTGATTTAAGATCGACCCCACCAACTTTTCTCCGAAGCTTTGCAGCAACATGATGCAACTTTAGGGTGCATTTGGTTAGCCATTATAAAAATATTTTTTTTGCTTTTTGCTTTTTAAAAAGTAAAAATCAAAAAACAATGTTTGGTAATACCATAAAAAGTAAAAAACAAAAATAAAAAAAAAATCAAAATACTTGTTTTATATGTAAAGCAAAAATTTTTTGCTTTTCAAAACTTACTTTTCTGCTTTTTTTGCTTCCGCACGTCTAAAATACCAAATCAAAAAATAAAGAGTCCGAATCCTTCTCCTTCATCGAGCTTTTCACCTGCCGTCTCCAAACATTGCTTTTTGTTTTATAGCAACGTAGTTACCAAACATATTTTTTATTTTTTTTATTTTTACTCAATAATAAAAGTTTAAAAAAATAAAAAATATTTTTTAAAAATTAAAAATCAAAAAATATAACCAAATGCATCCTTAATGATCTAACTCATACCCCGCTTGATCCGATTCGTAATATATTTAAGCCATGCTTAGATCGCAAGCTTGCGCTTGTGAGACACAAAACTAATATATTATTTGAGTACTCAAAAGTCAAAACATACTTTTGCCAAGCTCATTACTTCCATCCTTTCGCAATAGTTAACTCCTTTGCAAGTCGTGGTCTTCGATGCTCCAACAAATTTGGCTCTAAAATCATGTGCATGGCATCGTTTCCAAATATGCGGCGTCCTTCCCGTTTACTTTCTCCTTTTTTTTTTTTTTTTCAAATTATATTTCTAATGTGAGGACTAAACACCTACCTCCCCGGTAAGACGATGTCTCTGAACCAATAAATTGTCATCGCTTACCGTGTGCAAAACATGATAGGCCAATGGAAACATTCTACCATTTTTTTTTCTTGGAAGGCAAACATTTTTTTAATTTATTACAGTTTAGTTCCTCCTTTCAGTCCCACGATCTTTTTCGTCTTCCGTTTCAAGTCCAAATTTACTGCAAAATAAAAACTTCCATTCTACTGAACATCCAATCACAAGGTAATTGACATTTACCAGGACGCAGAACTTCCCACCGCCGACGACTCGGCGCCCCCTTCGCGGTCACACATCCACGTGGCACCCAAGCCTCCACCCTTGACCACCCGTCGTTCCTCCCGGCGCTCTCGTCGCTGATCCGTTATCACTGCCCCTTCCCAATTAAGGACCTAAAATTGGACGTGAACATTGTACTCTGGGACCCACTTTCTCATTGCATACTGTTCCTCGACCGGTACATTTCTCCAACAAATAGAGCTTCGACAACTCAACCTAGATGGATGAGCCGCGGCCCCGCGTTGCATCCCGCGTGAGAATAGTGCCGTGCCAAAAAGATGCATATCTAACCCTAGATCCACGTATTCTCGGCTCGAGTTGGATCGCTTTAAAAGCATCACCGCCTGTGCAAACGGACGGTGGGATGTTTTCTTATTGTATACGGACGGACGATATTCCTACCGCATAGAAAGTTCTCCGTGCCTGACAATAAGATAAACGCACCCGTGATGCGCTCCCACACTCGACTTCTCCATCGAGCGAAGAGTGCAGAAAAGGAGCGATATTTATCAGTTCCCATAATTTTATCGGCAGGAGCCAGGGGCCCGTACTCCTCCTTTCTTTCTCGGTAGCCACACTCGCCGCGGGGATACCAGAGGCGGTTTTCCGTCCAAGATAGCGGTTTTAGGCTCCGTTTTCGACATCTTGTGCGGTCTCAGGATCTCCTTCTTCGGGAGTGGACAGTGGTTTCCCGTGGCGCTTTTGGGAGGAAGAGGAGGAATCTCGGATCTGGAAGGCGGTTCTCCGGCGGGAATGAGCGGTTTCTGTTGAGTGGTTTTCCGGCGGGAAGATGGTGGGACGGAAGCCAGTTTTGGTGTTGCTGTGCTTCACGGTGCTTGCGCCCATCGTTCTTTACACCGATCGGCTCTCGTCCTTCCCCGGTTCCCTCTGTAAGACTCGAAACTGAAAAAAAAAAAAAAACGCGTTTTTAAAGGGGTAAATTTGGGGATGTTTTGAGTAATAAGAAGAAAAATCTCAGCATTCTAACTTTTAACCTTTTTTTCTTTCATTTTCTGTTTGCAGCGAATAACGATTTTATCGAGGACGTCTCTAATGTGGTATGGATCATCTCCTCCCTCTTGGATTTTTTAATAATTTGTTCGTCAATGTTGGAGATAAGTCGTAAACTTCGTGCCTTTTTTTCTGTCCTTTTAAATACAGCAGGCTTTTGGGAACGAGGTTGGAAAACTAAACGCTCTACCTCAGGTTGTCTAACTATAAATACCCCTTTTTATCTGTTTTATTATTGTTGTTATTTTAAATCTGTCTGATTTTTGGGTTTTTTTTGGGCAATTTCTTGAGATGAATGCTTGAAAAACTAAGGTTTTTAACTCTGGCTGCAGGAGTTGACCAATGTTGTAAAAGAGCCGATTGGGATTGTTTATCCTGATAATTCGAGCAATGCCTATCAGATTTGGGTTCAATCTAGAGATGGTTCGGCGTCATCAAACGCTCAAGGTAGGATTGTTGTTCGTTTCCTTTTTCAAGCTTAGGGCTTCCTTTTAATAACTAGAAAAAAGGAATTTATTTATTTATTTTTGGATCCTAAAGCTTGAAAATTGGTACAATAATCTGCTGATAGACGGAGAATTTTCATCGTTCGAACCGTTTTAAGTGGTCGAGGGACGGGTTTTATTGTATGGACTTTTATTAGTTCAATTATTTACAGAAGTGCCCCAAAGGAAATCTGGAGAGCTTAAGAGCAGGATGCTGTCTACGATGGATGAGAGAAACCTTTCAGAAAAAAAGGGCGTGATTGAGCAAGTAGTCAACAAGAATATCGGAAAGGATGATTCAGAGAAGTCCAAAGCAGAGGAAGAGAGCAAGGAATTGGGATCCCAACAGACCGAGCTTAATAGCAAACCAGAGAAGGAGGTGATCCCTTCTTCTTTTTTTTTTTTTTTCCTTTTTTTTTTCGTGGATTTGGTTGATTATTATACGATCATTTTAGTTTCTTAGGTGGGATTTCCTGATTGTCCAATGGACTTACAGGGTGTTAGCTGCTAATGGCTATGAAAGACTGGGTCCTTCTAATTTTAAGCATTTTGAGCATGCGTCAGCGGAAAATGACTCTTTGAATTAGTGACAATTTTGGTAGTGTGATTGAATTTTTACTTGGTCTTTGGTAATTGGGTAACTTTTATGGGTTGGTATGGCAGTTCTCATGGAATAAGGAGCTTTTTATTCGTCTGTGGAGACAATCTGCTGTGAGAATTGGAAATTTAGTTTAATTGTTTTACTATGTGGGTTAACTGGAACAGTGACATTGGGTATATACAACTACTGTGGTTTGCTAATGGATGTAATATATTATAAACCCAGTTTTGAATTAACCGTTCTTGTACAGAAATCTGTCTGTCGGTCTCTTGTATGCATGCTGATTCAGTCATTTAAGCTGATGACATCTTGATCATTTGATCTGTTTGTAAGGTGCTTATAAGGAAATGGTGAACATATGGTGAAACAGTGAACATTTGGATCCATTAACTTTGAAAATTACTTCTTAGATGATGTCCAGCTCTGTAGAGTCAATTTCATCCTTGATTTTGATTGTTTGTTAATTAGGATTTTTCAGCCTGTTCAAATTCTCTGCTAACTAATATCCGTATTCTACCGAGTGTTTCAGAAGTTGTTGGATTAGTTTATGGTGAAGAGGGAAAAGGGAGCTGTCATGACTTTCTTCGGAGAGAGTTGGTGCCATAGTTTTGTTGTGACCTGTACCTCCGATCCGTTGAATCAACTGCATGTTGTTATTGATTCCTGCCCGTATGATTTCCTTTTTTTTATATGTTTATTTCGGTTCTTTTCCAGGAAGGTAAGTCTGAAAAGAAATCTGAAGAAACAACACATAAGGTTGATCCAGAAAAACTTCAGACAGCACCCAAAGATAGAAAAAGTGGTAGCACTGTTATGTCTGATGCTAGAGTCCGGCATCTTAGGGATCAGTTGATCAGGGCAAAGGTCTTCCTTGGCCTTGGAGCAACCAGGACCAATCCTCACTATATCAGGGAGCTGCGCTTGCGTATAAGAGAAGTTCAGCGAACGCTAGGGGATGCAACCAAGGACTCTGACCTACCAAGGAAGTAAGTGCTTCAACTGCAGTGATTTCCAAATATCCTTTCACTTAATTCAGGTGTTATAGCCAAACTATTTTAGGATTCTTAGGATCTTGTATTATCTTATTTTTGAGAAAAAGGTTGCAGGATTCTACCATGCTTCTGTTTGATTTAACTAGTATTTATAACTACTATTTATATTGGCTAATCTAGTGCCAATGACAAACTGAAAGCAATGGAACAAACTTTGGCCAAAGGCAAGCAAATTCAGGATGACTGTGCTGCTGTCATTAAAAAGCTGCGTGCCATGCTTCACTCGACGGAGGAACAGTTACGAGTTAATAAGAAGCAGGAAGTGTTTTTGACCCAACTTGCGGCTAAAACCCTCCCTAAAGGTCTTCACTGCCTTCCCTTGAGGCTCTCCACTGAATACTTTTCCTTGGATCCCAGCCAACAGCAATTTCCAAATCAAGAAAAGCTCGAAGATCCTAAACTCTATCACTATGCATTATTCTCAGATAACGTATTGGCAGCTGCAGTTGTTGTGAACTCAACTGTTTCCAATGCTAAGGCAAGCTGCTTCACTATCAACATTGTTGCCTTTGATCTGTTTGAGTTTATTCTCTCTTTTTTTTTTATGATTTATTGTTAATGAGAAAATCTCTTCCTTGCAGCACCCTTCAAATCATGTTTTCCACATAGTCACTGACAGGCTCAACTATGCAGCAATGAGGATGTGGTTTTTATCTAATCCACCTGGAAAAGCAGCTATCCAAGTTCAGAACATTGAAGAATTTACATGGCTAAATGCTAGCTACAGTCCAGTACTGAAACAGCTTGGTTCTCAGTCAATGATTGACTATTACTTTAGGACTCATCGTGCAAACTCTGACCCAAACTTGAAATTCCGAAACCCAAAATACCTTTCAATCTTGAATCATCTGCGGTTCTACCTACCTGAGATCTTCCCAAAACTGAACAAGGTGGTGTTTTTGGATGATGATATTGTAGTACAGAAGGACCTGAGTGGCCTTTGGACAATCGATCTGAAAGGGAAGGTTAATGGTGCAGTTGAAACTTGTGGAGAAAACTTCCATCGTTTTGATAGATATTTGAACTTCTCAAACCCTCTCATTTCCAAAAATTTTGACCCTCATTCTTGTGGCTGGGCCTATGGAATGAATGTGTTTGATTTGGCCGAGTGGAGGAAGCAAAAGATAACAGAAGTCTACCACTCCTGGCAGCGGCTGGTATGTTTGCTTTATTCATGCTTGCTTCTTGGTATCGATAATCTGCTTATCCTACTTCATTATTTGTCTTGTGAACATATACATTTTGGTGCCCTACTACCTCCATCCTCAAAAGGCCCTCTGATGCCATCTTCCCTCATTTCACACTACAACACTGGATTTCAGAATGTAAAATAGAGAAGCCATCCGAACAACAATAAATCTTAGTTTCATTAATACGGCAATTAATGGTTCTTCACTTCAGTATGACCAACATATGCATTGCATACTTTTGTTTCTTTGGTACATTTTGCGGACCTTTGTTTGATACTCAATTGGTATCACAGGTGCGTGAGCTGTATTACTAGATATTCTGATTTTTATTGGACATGTAGGGTGCTATGTTTCTTTCTTGGGAGACCAAGAAGCATCTGAAAATCAGAGACTTTTGCCCCTATTGAGTTAAAATTATGAAATTCCCACTGCTTTTGTTTGATTTTTTTGAACAAATTATCTTATTGTTCTTTTTCCCCCGTTTTTTTGGGGTTCATGCTAGGACTAAGCCCTACATTCTTCGTGTCTGCAGAACCATGACAGGCTTCTGTGGAAACTGGGTACTTTGCCGGCTGGTTTGATAACATTTTGGAATCGTACTTTCCCCCTTAACCGATCATGGCACGTTCTTGGGCTGGGTTATAACCCACATGTGGCTCCCAGGGACATTGAACGGGCAGCAGTGATACACTACAATGGAAACATGAAGCCTTGGCTGGAGATAGGCATGCCCAAGTATCGCAACTACTGGTCAAAATATGTTAACTATGATCAAGTTTTTCTACGGGAATGCAACATCAGTCCTTAGAGGTCGTTGGTGCCTTGATATCTTTTTCACCACTGCTATTACATATTCTTTTGAGGTTCCTTGTGCTTTCCTCTGTTCACATTTCAGTGGAACTGAACTAACCAGTTCGATTTTTTAATGGTTTATAGCCATAAGTTTTGTTGTAGCGGTTCTCACAATCCCATCTGCACGACTTCAGTTATATTGTACATGTTTCAGAACTGGAATCCAGCGGTCTGAGCTGTACCATATTGGTTATTTATGCTCTTGATGTCTTGTAATATTATACCAGTAATTTTTATAACGTTCTTTATTTTCCTCCAGATTAGTTAGCACGGTTGCCATTTTTTGCAGTCCTTGTTACTTTACAAACTGCTAGAGTGGTACGTGCTGGTTTGCTTTTTATACGATGCTGTGGGTGAACGTCAAATTGATCAGGGGCAAAATTTTCAATTGCTGGTAAAACCTTTTTTAAGCTTGTTCATGCTGGAAATTGTTATTTCATCACCTTAATATCTGTGTCAAGCATAATTTTCTATCATCGGAAGAACATGGGAACTTCCATGAATCTTTCATCCATGTGTTTGTTCAAACAAGTATGATGTTGAATTATTGGTGGATAAAAGCCTCATGTTTTAAAATTTCATATTTTAAAAACAGGCAGCCAGCGAATCTTCGGCCTCAGACGAACTTCATCCTGTATCTAATGTTAATAAGAACCGTCTCTATACCTTTTTTTTTTTTTTTTCGGGGTAAAAGGCTGAAGAAACTTGTCAAAAATGTCGAGTTGAAGCCTACCCGCGGTTGTACTCGTTGCTGTTCTTCAAACCTCTTTCCCCCCCTACCGCCTCCTTTGCCCGAAGAATCCTTTGCTTCAGCCTTCTCTTCATGAGGCCTCTCCCTAGCTTTGAGTAATTAAACAAACCCCAAAGGCAGGCGGAACCTTAGATTGTTTCCTAGTGAAACATGTTAAAAGTCGCAACCAGAATCATCCGAAAAATCCAACATCCCTCTTGGACGGAAAACAGAAAACCCGGTCCCTTTCGGGGCATGGTGATTAGGCTTGAAAATAGGCCTCTGAAAGGTCGGTGGGCTCCAATTATGGGCCAACACCTTGCAAGTCCAGCTCATCATGGGGCCCATTAGAATGAATGTTGTCATCTCCGCCTACCACGTGCACGGGGGCATGTCGGTGGACGTCTTTTTGTAATGTATACGGTCGAAATAAACTCAGCTTCTCCATGCTAATTAAATTTCCGTACCTCAGCTGAATTGCCACTAGAAATTTGCGAAATGGCCTCATTTAATTGAAACACGGATGCAGCCCCTTTATGTACAACAACTGTGTATAAAAAACATAGGGGCTTGTCAAGGGTAACGCTATCTTGATCTTAAACAACTGATTCGAAGTTCGAAAGTTAGATGCTTTTTTTAAGACACCCCTTGTTACTTCAGTGGTATGAGTTGCTTATAATCTTATGTTTTTATGTTTACCGGCATCAACAATTTGATATTTGCCATCATGTGTCACTGAAATAAAAATCTCAAAGGCTCGAACGATGACAAGGTATTTCATGATCCAAAAGGTTTTTGCTAATGAGGGTAAAAAAACATCATTTGCTAATAACAATTGGGTATCATGCCAAGGGATGCCTAGGTTATTGGGACATTTCTCGATATTTCCCTCAAATATATATGCATGCTTAACATACAATCTCTTTGGCAAACTGAATTGCATATTGGTTTGCGAATTGTGATCGATCTGAAATGATACAAAGCATCAAGAGTGAATCAATCTTGGCGGACCCATTTGAGAATTGGATTGACGTCGGATCACTAATAATGGCCATCCTGTTCTGTACAGGTCATTCAAAAATTGTGATCTTTGTTCAACAAAAACATTCGTTGCTGCCTCTATTAGGAATACGAAGACATGGACTTCAATAACTCCAAGATTATGTAACAAAATTTATCTAAAAAGGTTATTTTTGGCATTGCAACAGTCCTCCAACGGTCTCAAAAATAAGTCAATAAATTTCAAACTCTTTCACTGGCGACCTTCCATCCTTCCTTTCTCCTTCCAAGAACTTTTCTCACAAAAAGATAAGAACCAAAGAATTCAAAAACAATGGAACTGAGTTTTACACTAATGTAGAATGTATTGTACAGTTTAATAATTTTTTCGTCGCAAGTGATGGAGTCACCAAAATAGATGATTGAGCCAAATGACTGTGAATCCATTAGTCTAGGTTGTTACAGTAAATGAGCTTTATGGCATTGCCAATACAGAGGAAGGTATGCAAATGTTGTCATGATCCCATGTGATGTGGGCAAATACTATACTCAGTCCCACTATACATCTATTCTTCCCAGACGGGGAGGATTCCTTGAGCTGCCAATCTCTTCCGAATCCAAAAGACCACAAGTTGGGCTGAGACTCTCCTTTCATCAATCAAGAAGGGCTCAACAGTACTGGCCTCATAGCCATATGAGGATAAAGAAAACGCTTTAGGACCTACCAAAGATGTTTATGGAAGGGAAAACAGGTGTTTAGTTACCATATTTAAGGAGAAGGGCGCATCACCGGAGAAAAGATGGTACCTGTTAGCTCTCCATTTGGGAAGAAAGCCCAAAAATTGTAGGGAATGTCTTTCTGAAGAAAGGAACCCTCCAACTGTTATTTAATCAAGCGACCAACAGAATCAGTCAAAAATATATATATTATTGTCTTTGCTCAATTAGCTACAGCGTAAGAAAGAATATCTGGATTGAAATCTACAGTGCTTGGACCTTTTCTATAAAGATTGGTCATATATTGGCATAAAAAAAAAAAAAATCACATTAAGCTGGTTGTTTAAGGCCCAATGTTGGTATTGCAAAGTAATAGCATCCCCTAGGAATTCACACAAGCACTGCAATTCCTGACATAAGCAATCACCACCGTATCATAGTCTCGATTGTCTTGCCACAAACATATTTTTGTGCAGATATTTCACTGAATTAAACTTTAGTGTGTCTCACCATCTCTGTCTTATTAACAAGGGAAGAGCACTTCTTAATTATGTTTGATATGTAGAAGTTCTCATGATGAAAATATTGGAAGATATTGCTATCGTTATATTGCTGATGAAGTGGTTTTAGAAAAATTACAAACCCTGTTGTCACGAAAGGAGAGTTCAATCTGTGATACATCCTCCTGAGCCTCAAGAGTAGCTTTCAGTGAAGGAATCAAATCTTCTTCCATCAGCTGTGGCAGAGGCTTTGGAAGGGGTTTCTTGGGCTTCTCAGGAGCTTTCTTTACTGCCGGTGCTGGTGCCTTTGCCGCTGGCTCTGCTTCCTTTTTATCAGTAACTAGTGGAAAGACATTACACCAATTCATAAATTAGAACAAAAAAGATTACTGAAAGAAAAAGCACCACTACAACTGTTTCTTTATCTTAGCTTATTTTAAGATCCATATTCACCAAGAGTAAATAATTCATAGTTCTCAAAATAAAGAGCAAACTACTCATAACTGCAAGCATGTTTACTACTATCGAAACGTAGATAACTTTAGCTAACAGGATACACTAAATTTTTTTTTTTTACAGATGATAACTAAATTAAATGTTAGCTACCTATGATGGATAAAATTATGGTTCAGCATCCAGAAATCAGGGGGAAAACATTGAAGGAAGATATAGAAATAAAACCAAGGCAAGAAATATGAAATTAGGAATACCGGCGGCAGCGGAAGACTCTTGTACAGCCGAACAGATGACCCTGCCAAGTGAAAGAATGACCCTTCCATGTTTTTGCCTTCGATCACCGGTTACCAGAGCCTTAGAGAAGACTGGAACGATATCGCCCTTCACCTGCCTTGTTAAAGGACTATATACGTTGAGAGATTGAGAAGCCATGGCGAAGAAGGCTGGTGAAGCAGAGGCACGTCAAGTTTCTCAGTTATGATGACATATAAAAAGCTAAGATGGATACCGGAGCTCTACTTCGACCGCTTCTCAGAGACGGCTGGGAGATTATTGGGTAGCAGCAATGGAAGAAATGGGAGGATTGAACTTGGCTTGTTTTGCTAGTTGTAGGAAAAGAGTGGTGGGGGAATGGAGGGGTTCTGGCCTCTGGTTCAGAGAATTATACTATCCACAAGTTTTTTCCATGGCCCTCCTCTATTTCACTATTCTGGCCCAGGACTCCAATTTTGCGGCTCTGGTTGGACCAGCGGCGGATATGAGTCCAAAGTGTTCGTGGGCTGAGCCTCTTTGGAAGTCATTAGTTTGGGCCTGCGTCTCAAGTGCAAATTTCATTTTGCAAATGAAAGTGGTTCTGGATCTATTTTTATATCCGAACCAATAAAGATAACATAAATTTAAGAATTCAGCTAATATCCATATCTATATCCATATCTATCCAAAAAAAATAGATATGGATATGAATAGTCAACCATCTAACGAGAAACCTCCTAAATTTATATATAATTGCAAAAAACCAGGGAAGAACGGTGTGGGTGAGACGAAAGGAGAGGGAAATTGCCACTTGGAAACTTCGGCCATAGACTCTTATGATAGAGACTTTTTCCTTGCTTCATAGCAAGAAAGGGGAAAAAAAAAAATGAAAGGATAGAAGTAAGACTAGATATGCGTAAAAGCTTATTTGTTGTTGTCAATATTTCGGTCAAATGTGATGCACAATTATAAGATTCCATAGCTTGTTGCAACTCCATCACGTCGTTTAATTTAGTGAAGCTGATTTGATACACCAAACCAAGAATTGTATTCTGTTATATTTATAGTAAGACAAAGCGTATATGATGCGCATGAGAAGGGAGAGAAGGGTTATTCTTATCTCAAGATTTCTTTTAGATTCATACTTTATGAGAAATATGTACCTTCTTTGGTTAAAAATTTTTTCTTCTGTCTTTCCTAAACAAGGATACATGCATATATGACTTATTTGACCTATTAGTTGAGATGTCCCAAGTTTAACTAAGCAGTCCAAGAAACCTGTTGTCATCAATTATGACCGCAAGTCATTGAGCATTGGAAGCAATTGAATCAAACGCACAATTATAGGGAAAACTTTTGTAATTTTCTTCCAACCAAACATGACAATAGTCTTGTAATGGAGGATTATTAATTTTATATTTAGAAGAGGAGGAATTTTCTAGCATTTTGTCGTTTGAAATTTAAATTTTTTATTTGTGCATGTATGTGAAAAAGAGGAGGATCAATCATTAATTTTATGTATTCAGGTTGAAGCTTCCACACACTAACTCCTCGCCATTTGAAATTTAAGTTTAAAATTTCAAAATATTAATGATGCTTGACGTTTATATGGGGGTAACTTGAATATTAAATTTTGGATTTTGTTGGATCAGTGATTGTATGCGAATTTGGAAATTTTCCAACCTTTTTTTTTATTTTCCTATACCATTAAGACAAGTCTTCATCAGTCGTCTCGTGTACGATATGGAGAAAGGAAGACTTCGTGGAAGATTCAACCCAAAGATATAGAAAATTCCTTTATATAAGATCAAGGGCAAGGGGAGGAAGAGCATCGGATAACAGAATGGATAAGGGAAGTGGTCGCACGGTGGTGCTTCTTTTGGTGCTTCTGGCTTGTTCGGTTGGAGCTGATTCAATAGCCATGCCCCTCCATACCCCCCATGGTAGAGTTACTCTTCCTTCTTATTGGGGATTCCTTGCTCAAAAATTAGGAGGCACTTCGGATGACATTATTGTTATTTTCATGATCTCTTTCATAGTTAATTTCTCCCAAGAATCTTCTTCGGGCAATGAGAACAAGTGACTTTCACTCTAGCTGTTTTGTTGGAAGAAGTCCGATCCTGATTACAGTAGGGATTGAAAACACTTCAATTCTTCAAAATCCAATTTCTATTCAAATTTCATTCCTATTTCGACTCTATTTTATGAAAAACGCATCAAGGGATGTGGCATGCCAATTTCGATCATGAATCAAACATATTCTTAATTTTTGTTGATGAAAACTGAGGATGCATCCCTTTTACTTGCGCACCTACTAGGCAACTAAATTGAAGTTGTATGAAGTGTGTGATTTATCTATATTAAGCAAAGCTGTGCATGTAATAAGAAAATAATTGCATTGCGTAGTCAAACAACAAATGGAGCAGCCAAAGGATCAACAGATTCCATAAAAAAAGAGTACCTAAATTCCTAGTGATGACACGCATGCATATAATTTGTCAACTCAAAACACAAAATTGGCCAATGGTCATGATCTGCATGTTGTCTATCAGCCAGTAGTTATTTCCAAAGAACAAGATAACCCTTTTTTTTTGCCTTGACTGAAAAATGTCAATGCAATTCTCACCATTAATCATATATTGATGAGTCACCATTTTGTGGCCAATTTATTCACGAACAAGTAAACTTCAAAATTCTAAAATACCCTTTCTTTTTCTTTTTGGGTGCATTGGGGTTTATCCCATGGTCATATCTCTTTGCTTAGCAATCAAATATTCTAAGTTGGGCAATGCACCACTAGAATATTTATGGCTTGAAGGGTGACAGCAAGTATTTTAGATTTTGTAGAATAAGTTGAAAGTTCACATGTATTTTGCACCAATAGAATTTGGGCTTAAATGTTAATGGGTTAAGTTAGGATGAGAAATTTGCATTTGTTGGTTTTGTTTTATTAAGAAAAGTATACGCGCTTTTAGATTTCATCGATCAAATTTTGTGGTTAGCCACAACATTCTTGCCTCCTCTATTTATGAATATCTTAAAAAAAAATACTGTAATCCATATGCATCCTTTTTAGTTCATTAATCCCAATTTTTGTCATGTACATAGTTTCTCCTAGACATCCTAAACTAGCTAGTCCCTATTTTTTCAAAAAACAACTTATTTTATCTCTTATTCACATCCCCAACACAATGGACATTTTTTGAAATTTAAAATAAATAAAAATATAGATGCCCTTTCTCTAGTCCATATTTCTTTTTTATTTTTTGAACTCTGATTTTTATTTATTTAAATATGCATTGCACGTGTTCGTTGCTAGTATAATTTAAAATCATAATTTATTAGAGATACAAAAAAAAAAAATCATAAATGTTTTGAATTATTATGGCTATAAAAGATAAATAATCAATATATTAAAATGAAGTTAGAAGTAGGGGTGAAAGTGGTATGGATATTATCCGTCCGTATCTATTTTTATATTCGATCAATCTGGATATGGATAAAAATTTCAGGATCCGACTAATATCTATATTCGTATCTATGTCCGTAAAAAAAAAATGAATATGCATATGGATAAACAACCATCCAATCCATATCTGAATATCTGAATCTATATGTAATCTTATATAATTTTATATGTCACCTATTAATTTTTTTAAAAAAAATATACAACATATAAATATATTGTTAAATTGATTTATCAAATATTTAGTAATATTTTTGATTTTGTAGTTATAAAATTTAATTATCTAAATTATATCCGTAATTATATTCATTCTTCCAGTATCCGAATTGTATCCGTATCCGTTTAAAAGAAATATGGAGTTGAATTTTTTTATCTGAATAATATCCGTATCCATATTTATATTCGTCAGATAAAATAAATATAGATACAGATATACTAGTATATAGCCGATCCAATTTTAATTTTATTAAGAAAAGAAGGAAGCGTTGAGCAAAGAACTAATTCGCTTGTCTCGTTACGTGAGTGCAAACTGCATTGCAAGCCGGTTCCCTTCAAATCAATTTGCATTCCACGTAAGATTACATGAAGCAGTTAACTAACTATATGGCAGGAACACAAGTTTGGCTTGACATTTTAAGGCTTCATCCTACCGCAAATGAGGAGTATGATGATGGAAACCGGGAGAAAAATTGGCGGGAGATTGTATTATCCTATCTTCCATCCCTTCTTCTATATTTGATTTGACCATTTCCACCTTTTCTCACCATGGCCACCATGATACCAACGCCATTAGGTCCTCCAAGGCTTGAAGATAAGTTCATATTACACACTCTACGGTTCAAAAGAAAAGTTATGGTTGTAGTGTTGAGATTTAAAAGAAAAGGTCCAACGCCACCATGCCCCAAGTAATTTTTGTTGTAGTGTTGAGATTTGAAAGAAAAGTTATCGTTGTGACTTTGTCCTTGGGAAGACAGGTTCAAAACTTTTAAATTAGTTTGCTTCTGAGTGAGAGGACTGCCTTCTTATATACATCAGGAACAAAAAGCATCAGGATGTAAGTTTAAAAAAAAGAAAAAAAAATCATTCAGCTGGTGTGTTATATTGTTATTTGCACCGGTGGAAGACGGTTGAACGACATTTCTGGGTGATTTTATCAGGAATTCAAATTCAGTTCATACGGTTAATGTCAATTTTGTGCCATGGTTTTCAGGACACGGTGGGCTCAAATTAGTAGTGGGAAGAAAACTCCATCGCTACGACACCCGCAATGTTCCACCTTCTCCTATGGGAAACCCTAGTCCTAACACCCAAGACTAGAGAATAAAATGGCACAGATTGGCCGGTCCAGCAGTAAGCGATCAACCGCAGCATCAATTCGGTGAATGTTTGATAGGATCCAGAAGATTTATCCAATGTAACTTGCCTCCTGGCACTACAATGCAACCAAGAGGTCCAAAACAAATAACATGAGATAAAATAAGAACCATGCCCTTTTTCTTTTTTTTTTTTTTTGAAGAAAACGGAGGAAGTAAGAGGCTTCCACCGTGATTTATATTATGTAGTATGGTATCATAATACAGAAAAAAAGCCATGGTGCAGGCACATTCCCCACCAGCTTCCAGTGAAAATATTTGGCTGACGACAAAGTATACCAACCCATCATTTACGTATTATGCAATTCTAAACCCAACTTGTGTGTGCAGCAAACTAACGACCCAGGAAACAGTGTTTACTACATCATACTCGATTCCCGACCTTCTTGATTTCTGGCAACCCGCCTGGTTCACCAATGCCTGCCATGTAATTCCGCTCGACTGTTTACAGGAAGAGTGCTGCGGCAAAGACTCGGGAGATGGTGCCTAATGACTGATATTGCACAGTTTTGAGATGAGGAGGTCCAGTCGCAGAGTAACAATGCGACGCGATGACTAACAACCGCCCGAGAATATGCTTCCAACTTGAAAGACTCTATTGCTCCTTTCCTTCCAAAATACACCAGAAGCCCGCTGCCAAACCTCGTAGATACTCCCAGGCAACTGCTGAATGTTGACATTGTCGAGGATTGTGGACCAAGTCATGCCCATTTTTATTGATGATTCTGATCTTCTGCATGCATGTTTTGTTAACAATCACGGGGGGTGGGGGGGATTTTTCTCTCTGTTTTTCTCTTTTAGTTGGGGCTGGGAGTGGGGGCTCCAAGTTCTGAGGATGCTTTAATCTCATGATCACCGGTGGTGGGTGAATGCCATCCGATGGTGATCATCTAAGGAAGTGTTTGGTTGGGATAATTAAATTCTGGAATGAAAATCGGAATGGATGACTCTCATTCCAACTGTTTAGTTGGGGGGAGTTCCATTCCGATTCCCATTCCAGAAGGAATGAAAATGATCCATTCCTTCCATAAGCAAATCCGAACTCACCTCAATGGAGTCAAAATTTCATTCTGGTGGAATGGGATAAAAAAAAAAAAAAAAAAAAGGTCATCCGTCGGCGAAGAAGAGAGGCCCCACAGCACAAGCGAGGCTTCCCTGAAGGTTCTGGATCTCCGTGAGCTCCAACATGGATGGGGCTGCCCGGACAGCAGCGGCGGCGATACGGACGTGAAGGTATAAGATGAGTTTGGAGACGAAGAGAGCGGGGGCGAGTAGGGAGAAAAGGGTGCGGGTGGAGTCGGAGAGGAGGGTGGGGGATGGCGGCGCGGGAGGGGTGAGGAAGGATGAGATGATGAGGGATTTGGAGGGCGGGGAGAGACGGAGGTGGAGGAAGTTGGGAGGGGAAAGGCAATGGGGGAGGTGGAGTAGAGACGGGGTCGAGGTGAGGGGTTTGGATAGGAGGAAGGCGGTGGGGTTAGGGTTTGATGGTCATGTGGAGCCGGGAGATGGAGGAGAGGGGGTTTGGTGGTTACACGGAGCCGGATACGGTGCGGACAGTAGATGCGACGTAGTCGTGGGAGGAGGGGGAGGTTTGTGGTGGAGAAGAAAAAGCGCGGGGTGGGGGGGGCGCATGCCTTCCTTCTTTCGCCTCTCTTCTTTTTTTTTTCTTTTTTTTCTCTTTCACTTTCTTTTCTATTTTTCATAAAATTATTTATATTTTATATTTTATTTCATAAAATATTTCATCTCTTATTATTATATTTATTTTTTATTTAATGTCAATTTTTAAAATAATTATTTTTTAAAAATTTTAATTATGAATAAAAATAAAAATTTGAGTTGACTCCGATTCTTATTTTTGTATGAACCAAGCAACAGCAATGGGAATCATTCATTCCGGTTCTGATTCCGATCATGAACCAAATGCTTCGAGGGATGAGGCCATTCCAATTTCAATTCTAATCCATTCCGATGCTCATTCTGTTTCCAATTCCGATCGCGAACCAAACATCTCCTTAGTCTACCACTTGTATCGTAGATGAAACTAATGAAAAAATATCACATTAATATTTTGAATTGAAAAAATCTATAATCAAGCACCACAATAGCAATGGCTAAGCAGCCGTTCGTTGAAATGATTACAGATTTTTTCGATTTCAAATATTGATATAGCATTTTTTTCATTGACTTTATCTACCGTAGATGTGATAGATTGAATTTATCCAAAAATTTCTTCTTGTATAAAACAATGGTGTTGCATGATCCAAGCAAAAGCATTTCTCATCTTCTCAACCTAGAATATCACAAATTGCTTGAAACCGGATCCACAGATTCCGTGGACCATCGCATCATCTGACCCATGACTTGAGATGTTCTATGCTTGACTTTGAATCCCAAGAAACCTGCATAACACATCTGACTCATGACTCGGGATGTTCTAAGCTAAACTTTGAAGCCCAGGAAATCTGCTGTCATCAATTATGACTGCAAGTCATTCAACATGGAAAGCAATTGAATTGTAGGCAGAGAATTTTTGTAATTTTGTTCTAATCAAGCATGAGAATTTTCTTTTTTTTTTTTGGTGGGGGCATGGGGGGTGGGGAGGGATGGGGGAAAGCAAACATAAAACAAAGCAATAGTCTCAAAAACTGAACTCCCATATATTAGCAAGCAGAACAAGTTGCAATGGATGCCGGATGCAGCGTCGTTCCTTTCATATATATATATATATATATATATCAAAATCATGTCTGGTCTACTGCCTGATTGGCCTGACAGTAATCATAGTTGCTTTGAATATTGTGAAATATATCTGTTCACACGCTTTTGGTAAACTCATCCTGAAAGAATCTGTCAAACGCGTGTGGAAGTTTCAAACCAAAGATTTAGAAGCTTCCTCTATATAAGATGAAGGGCAAGGAGAGGAAGAGCATCAGACAGCGGAATGGATAAGAGAAGTGGTTACATGGTGTTGTTCCTTTTGGTGCTTCTTGCTTGTTCGGTTGGAGCTGATTCAAGAGCCATGCCCCACCTTACCGTCCATGGTACAGAGTAACTCTTCCTTCTAATTGTTTTCACTATGAAGTTTCCCTCGCTAAAAAATTTTTAGAAAGCACCTTGGATAGCGTTACATGATCTCTTTCTTATATTTTATCGTTAATCTCTCCCAATAATCTTCTTAATTCTTGTGTGAGGAAAGAAAGAGAAGTTGAGAATGCATCCCTTTTACGTCGGCACCTACTAGGCAAGGAAATTGAAGTTGTATGTAGCGTGTGATTACCTATATGAAGCAGAGATTGCGCACTTAATTAGAAGATAATTGCCTTGGGTGGTCAAACAACAATTGAAGCAGCTAAACGATAGACAGATTCTATAGAAGAAGAGTACCCAAATTCTTAGTTGTGCCACAGATGCATGAAGTTTGTCCACTCTTTTTTTTTTTTTTACTTTGACATAAAAAAAAGTTAATTTAGTTCTAACAATTAATCTTGTTATTCATAAGTGTCTATTCTGTGGCCAATTTATGCATGAACCAGTAAACTTCAAAATTCGATAGTACCTTCTTGTTATTCATAGGTATTGAAGGCTGCTGCTAGCACTAGTCCACCATTGCCACTGTTGGAAGGGAAGCATTCTTGTTGTAAAGCTCCACAAAGTTGGAACTTGTAGTTGAGATTTAAAAGATAAGTTATGGTTGTGACTTTGTCCTTGGGGAAGACAGGTTCAAAACTTTTAATTAGTGTGCTTCTGAGAGAGAGGACTACCTTCTTCTATTGCTATTTGCACAGTGAATTGTGCAACATAGTGAAGCAATGAGAATGGAGTGGTGGAAGACGGTTGAGTAACATTTCTGGGTTATTTTATCAGGAATTCAAATTCTTTCACAAACCTTGTTGCCTCGTTTTCTTACAGCTAAGGTTTTATCTTATGCTTTGCAGGACACGGCGGGCTCAAATTACTAGCGGGTGTCAGAAAATTGCATCGCTACTACCCTGGTAGTGTTCCATCTCCTATACCAAACCAACATCCTGAGGTCCATCACTAGAGAATAGAATGGCACAACAGATTGGCTGGTCCAGCAGTAAACGATCGACTGCAACTTCAGTTGGGTGAATGTTTGATAGGATCCAGGAGATTTATCTTATGTAACTTGCTTCCGAGCACCACAATCCAACCAAGAGGTCCGAAACAAATAAAATAAAATAAAATAAAAATCATGCCCATCTTCTTGATGATTCTCTTGTGTGCACATGTTTTGTAAAGAATCGTGGGAGGGGAAATTTTTCTCTGTTCTTTTTTTTTTCAGTCGGGGCTGGGTGTTGGGGGCTCCAAATTCTGAGGCTGCTTTAATCTCGTTATCACCAGTGGTGGGTGAGTGCCATTAGATGGTGATCATCTAAATATATTTGACTCACAGGTTAATGTCAACATATTTAATAAATCATGACTACTCATAAAATTCCCTAGACATCATAGAAACTTTGCAGTTAACAGCGAGAAAGCAGATATTGAGACAGACCAGAAACCTGATCAAAGACAAAAATGGCAAGGAAAAATTATTTGCTTTTATACAGAAAATGTCCTCAATAAGGCTGTCCTTTCGCCAAAGCATTTCACTTGCAGTGCAAGAAAAATAATCGCTTGAAATTGCACACATCGCTCGATGCCTTGAGGTTTTATATGACAGTTCCACTCGGGATCAAAGCATCTTTAATTATGGTGACGATACCGCTCTTGATGAAGTATCCATCGGTCTCCCTTGCTGCTTCTTGCACATCATTGCCGTTGATGATCTGGAATAGCAATCAGCTGTTAGAAGGGTGCACATAAAATACCTACTTATGAAGCCAAATTTACATCCATGAATGATGTGCATATATTTGGCTGCATACCAAATGTTACATGCAAATGTGGCGTCTTTCAATGAGAATATTAATAAATCCTCAATTCATTATTTTCAAACTTACAAATATGAAAAATGAAGAAAATCTAGTGAAGGTAAGCGTAGCAGGTCCACCTTGACATTTTCTCCAATGCGAGCATTCTTGTCTATGATGGCTCTTTTGATGTGAGAATTCTTTCCGATGCCAATTGGAACGCTACCTTTTGCAGCTAGGAACCTCTTCTCTTGATCCGTCTGGCAGCATGACACATGATACACGTGATTAAGGTTGAATAACTCTAATCAAAGATGAGAAGCTGATAAAACATTTATATTTCTGGATATCATTCAATAATAGGTAACTTGCTCGGTTTTCATATTTTCACATGCAAAATTACCTCATAATAATCTGCTCCCATCAGTAATGAGTCTTCTATGACTGCACCTTCAGAAATACAAGAACGAAGCCCAACTACAGAATGGTGAATCTTGCAGTTCTGCAAATAAAGAAGGAAAAGAATATAAAAAATGTTTATTAAGAATATCATCTTTGGTCAAAATCACTAGCCTACGAAGGAATCTTATGCAAAGAGAGTGAAAATCACAGAAGAAGCCATTTTTTGACAGGTTATTTGCAGGCAAACCCAGAAAATAGAGCAGCAGATGTGTACATAAATACGTAATGATGCTCATTAAGAATATATCTGTCAACTAGACCTGCAGTCTTACAATAAACACTGAAAACATCAGGTTGTTTGAATCTCCAGCACTTCCATGTAATAAGAGATGAAGATACAGACTCTAAATATGAGAAAAGGTAAAAAATCAAGTGTTCTAATAGTATTGCCAGTTTCATAGATGGGGAAAGAGACCTGCGGATATACCAAAAGTTTTCATTCTTCTTATATATAAGACAAGTTCAACCACATAGAGAAGCAAATAGCAAGTTTAAAAATAATAATAATAACTTACTTTAATTACACATCCCTCACCAATAACACTATCTGTAACATCAGCATCAAGCATTTTGGAAGGTGGTAAATATCGAGCTTGTGTGTAAATTGGAGATGAACGATCATAAAAGCTGCACATACAGCTCACCATTAATCATTCCTACATTAGCTGTGAAAGTAACCTTTTTTTCAAAATAAAAATGACCTGTCATCCTTCTAAGCAACATACCTGAAATCTGGTACTGGCTTCTTAGTTATTCCCAGATTTGCATTATAAAATGCCTCAATGGTCCCAATGTCCTCCCAATAGCCATCATACAAGTATGCTTGCACCTATAATTTCACAAGGTATTTGTAAAATTATTACAAGTAAACAATTGAAATTATGAAACTATTGTCATTTCTTTCTGTAATATGATATGTGAGAATCTCAATACAATGAAATAAGGTTTGCCATATTAGTCCATTCTGTACTAGTACCAAATTGGTACACAAACTTGTATCATATCAACATTCAGTACGTCTCTCCATCTCATACTATACCACATACCAACACTATAATAAGATGATACTTGTACGGGTTCCGATGCCGAGATGGCAAACCTTGATTAAATCCATCACAACATCGCTTTATGGTGTGCAGCAAAGACATTTCTTTCTATGGAGGATCTTTGGAGTCGTAAGTAAATCATATAACAACCATCTACATTCGTTCAGGTGCATGCATCAAGAACTTGGCACTTACCTATAGATAACTTCCACTAAAGAGTTACAGTTGATGCTACAGTCATGCCCCAATGATTATGAAATTGAAAGAACACATCAAATATTATGAATAGATTTTTACAACTTTTTAAATCAATGCTGCTTTGGTATAAGGCATTTCTAATGTGCTTTGTCGCTTTGATAACTTCAAACTTCTCAATCACAGGAGAAGAGTATGTTAAAAAAGATAAATTACTTGGTTGTAAAATATTAGGCATACCCTCATTCCAACATTGGTAGCACCAGGAATTACTTCACTTCCAAAATCATTAGCTCCTGGAAACTTTTCCCGAAGTAGCTGCAACATTATGTCTTTGCTGATCACATAGATGCCCATGCTAGCAATATATGGCATCTCTTTTGCTCTTTTCTCATCAAGGCCTAAAATGGTAGTATCGACCTGCATGATAGAGGTGGTGAAAATAACTTCATTAAGAAGCAGCATGCATCAAGTAGCAAGTTTATAACCTTGACAAAGGTTTAAATATATGGCCTTACAAACATCACAAAGCTATTTGGAAAGTCCCTACCTTCATCGCTTTCAGCTTCTCCCCTTTTGGCTTCTCCGCGAATTCAATTATGCGTCCTTCTTCATCAATCTTCATCAGGCCAAAAGCAGTTGCACGCCTTTCATCCATGGGAAGTGCAGCCACCGTGATATCCGCATCTGTTTCTCTGTGTGCCTGGATAAACCTCTCATAGTCCATGCGATACAAATGATCTCCAGCAAGGACAAGAAACTCCATAACGTTGTGCTCCTCAAAAAGCCAAAGATATTGTCTTACAGCATCAGCTGTACCCTGAAAATCCCATTATAAGAGATTCAGCAAGGACGAATAATTGAGGCTTAAGAAAATTGTTTTACTATCATCTGGAAACCTAACAGGACCCTAACTTAGTTGGTTGTCCTAGTACGAGAAAGCTGTAATAGATATTTTTCATGTACTGGTAATTAATTGTACTCATACAAAATAACCAGGTTTTCAGGGACGTCATTTAGCAAGCTCTAAATATTTCTTTTCCAGTTTCTTTTGTAATTTTAGTTCAAGTACTTGTTTTAATTTCAAACTTCCAAGTCACAATATTAAAATCTATGTACTGGTATTAATTTCAAACTTTCAAGTCACAATATTAAAATCTATAAAGCTGTATATCTTATCAGGGACCAGCTTCAGGCAAGAATATCCTCCACATCCACTCCAAACAGCAGATAGCATTCTATTATAACTTAACCTGAGTTTGAGCAAAGAAGAAACAAAAGGAACATCCAGTCTCACTCTCAGTTAATCACCTAATGAGCTTTACTCTGCAGGCATGCCCTTGTCTGCAATTATCCTCAACTGCTTTTGTGTACAAGATCAAGAAAAAACAAGGAGAACTGGGATTTTTGATTATGATGTTTTTTGATCCACGAATTCAAAGATCATCCAACTTACAAGCATTACATTAAAAAATAAAATATTGATATTCACAATCAGGTCTTCAATCTGCTGGAATAAAGCATCATGTAGACTAGTTTTGAGGGACAGAATTTTGTTGTTCAGGGTCTCTCTCCAAGGAAAGTTCGTGGAGGGAGGTGATGCCCATAGCATCAATGTATAAGCAGGGTTGTTTAAACCCTCATAAATCATGTCTTCCATTTACGAAATTCAGACTGTTGCCTCTTGGGTAGCATGTATTCATATCAATCAAACTTGCTTAGGTGGCACCACTTGCTTAAAGAAGGTTTCATTAGAAAGAGAACTTGTTGAGACTTTGCTACCTTAAAATTCTGACAATTCTCCCATTTTGAGGAGCAAAGGCTATTTTTGTACTTGTGATCATTATTTCATTATCAAAACCTTTCTTAACTATCTAAGAAAAAAATACTAAGAATTGGATATTTTATGCCAATCATAAATTTTTTTTTTTTTAAAAAAAAAACACAAGATACTTGACATATAAAGCATTTGAAATTTTTAAAGCCAATGCAAGATGAATTATTTACAGGGAAGACAACATATATACACATGCACCATAACATTCCACAATTCAACACTATCCTTGAATAGTACAAAAACACATATTATCAAAAGAAAAATGAGTATCCACCATCGTCCAGAAACCTGAACATGGATGAACAGCATTTGGCTCATCAAGAATATAGAGAAATATAAACAAATATTGAATATAAGCACATATATAAATAAGAATAAAAGAATAATTCAAACAAATAACCTGAAACCAGTTTGGGTTCTCTGGACTCTGCTGAGCAGCAAGGACTTCCACGAACCCCTCATTCTTGTATCCACCCATGTTACTTCCATAAGCTCGTGAAAGGTGGCG
The DNA here is from genome assembly GCF_000442705.2 of Elaeis guineensis. NCBI lineage: Eukaryota > Viridiplantae > Streptophyta > Magnoliopsida > Arecales > Arecaceae > Elaeis > Elaeis guineensis. The sequence continues at coordinate 164,650,170 of NC_025993.2, read as the reverse complement.
ATTGAGCGAAGCAGAATTGAATTGCGTCAAAACATAGATCTTTGAAATATTACTGTTCAAGCAGTTGCTGACAGGTATGTCTATCAGCCTGTAGTTGGCTCCTAAAGGAACTGCCGGTTTGGCTCTCTTCTTTGTTAGAGGGTACAGGCGGGTTCCAGCTCCACCACCAAGTATTATTCCCAAAACACTCTGCGGAGAGAAAGACACAGGACAGTCATTCCACTTTTCCAGAGATCAAGTTAATGAATTATCATCAAGTAAAAGCAGATAAAGCCAATCCACAAACAGAATGAGCACATCAGTATATAGAGACAATGAAAACCATCTAAGGACTATGGGACATGCATGCATGTAATCAAGTACGAAACCATTAACCCATGTGTAGTCTTTAGCAATCCATACATGGCTCCTTCATGAAGGCAAGTGAAGCAGCTGTGCTACATGGACTAAGCATTAACTCCATTCAACCATGAGCAAGCTCAAGTCATAAACATATAAGATTGCACAATTCACCAGCAACGGCACGCCAACCTTTTATTTTATTTTTACCATACAGGTTTAAATACAATAGGGATGCCACTGCCTGGATTCAAACCCGAGACCTCTCCCACATGGGATAGGAATGCCAACTTAGTATGGTTCTTACGTCCTCCAATATGAAATTGAAGACCCCCAACGCAAAAAAAATCTCTCCTTTTAATTTATATAAGAAGGCCAAAAAGGAATGGCAGGATCTTCTCCAGATCTCAAGAATCATCTCTTAAGGCCAGCAGCCATATTAACTTCTTGAGAAACTAGTCTTTGTACCTCAGTTTTGCTGGCTGCTCTGCACGAGGGCTCCTCGGTATTTCATGCTTTTCTTCCTTCTTAATGTTCTTTCCTTTTCATCTCCTTCCTCCCCTTCCTCCTTCCTCTATTCTATCCTCTGTTGTCTTCTTCTTTCCTCTCCCTTATATTTCTCCCACCGCTTTGTGTACTCTCTTATTTTATTTTAATAAAGTATGTTACTTTTCCCTTTACCAAAATAAAAAATTAAATACATCTAAGACGGCAGTAATAAAGTCAGCTCTTATTTTATCAGTAAGGATGGATTTTAAATTTCTATTTTGAAAAATGGTGTGATGGATGCAGATTTACTGCCTTCTCATGATGGTTATTTACACAGTCAATATGGAAAGACAATCCAAATATGGTAAGATGACAACGGGAAGATCTGCTAGATCAAAGAACGTTCCCAAAGAATTTAAATTTTGGACAGGGTAAGACTGGTCTACGGGCACCAGTTTGCTAGAACCAGTTCTTTATCATATGAACTGGGTCTAAATTTCAGAAGCCCTGTGAAGTCCCATTGGAGCTGGGCAAATGAATGTCATGGCATCATACAGAGAAATAATCAAGCCATGTTTTGGAGTTTTACATACTATAAACCATACAATGCTCCTCATAATTGATGACCTTGACAAGAGCCAAGATAGAGGGATTCAAGGGAAGGATATTGCTTTGATGTTTAAAATAGGCAGATCAGGAGGGGTTTATCTTTCTTGGGATATAACATTGTAACTATGTATTTCCCTTTCAACTTGTCTGTCCGATGTATGATTTGATCTGTTCCTGAAAATTGCAATGAGCAACATATTGGGTTAAAAAATAATTATAAAGAATTAAAAAATTAAAAAGGGCCATAATGCTATTTAGGATCTACCGTAAATCAGGTCTGATTGGGGTTTAGGCCCATCTGAACTAGAATAATAGACAGCAGGAGGGAAAAAAAAAAATCTCAGAACGGATCAGATCATTTATGGATTCTCCAAACTTGAAAAATATATAATGCTTTTAGAGTTGGAAAATGGTTGATTAACATACTGAAAGTTGAGCCTGTTCGAATGTAGGTCAAGATTTGGAGGACAGAATTATTTAGTTGAGTAGTTGACAACCTTACTCGAGAAACTTCTGCACTTTTTTTATTGGACAACAACCCATCAAAAAGATGCACTTCAATTGAACCAAAAAAAAAAAAAAGATGCACTTCAAAACTGTAGAGCTTTATAGAAACTCTATGATTTATGAGAACTTGAAAATTAAAAGCAGAAAAGGGTGGATAGATTTTTCAGTAATCAATAAAATTTTCTAGGAACATAATTAAGTAATGTTTAAATGTATAATTCATGCACTGTGGAGGTGGACCAATATCTTTACAATAGTGCAGAATATAAACACTAATGAGAGCTTATAGTTACTTCAGCATAATCCAGAAGTTCCAGCTTCGTCCATCCTTTGGTAGTTATTGCACAAGCATTGACTACATTAGCTTCTAGAACGAAAACTATATACCGTTCATGGACAATTGAACACCTGAACGTAATGCATTCCAAAAACCTATCCGCCGGAAAGAAGTAATCTACAATCAGTAATAACCCAATCAAATTATAAAGAAGCTATCTTTTTCAGTCAAATCAATATTCGACGGCCATCTTTTTTGCTTTAACGCCAGCATTTCCACCACGTCGAGTAATTTCCGAACTAAGATTAAAGAACGCATTCAAAACACAGAACTCACAGAATTCAAGATCCCGCAACCCCAATACCACCAGGGTTATGTGAAACAAAACCAACTTACACGACTGGCGTCAGGATCGAGACACGTCTGCGAGCTCCTCGAGTCCGAGACAGCCTTGGGGGAAACCAGAACCGGCGTCCTCCCCCCGGATGCCGTTCTCCGGCGCCCAAGGACGGCCTTTGAGAAGAGTGCCTCGCCGGAGAAGTGGAAAGAGGAGGAGAGGCCTCGGTTCGAAGAAGATTTGAGGCACCGCGGTGGATCATTGGAGACCCGATCGGAAGATGGAGAGGGAGAGGTCGAAGGGATTAGGGTTTGGGAAAGCGGGATTCGCGAGATCCCCATCGCAGCCATCGCCATGCGAGTGACCTCTCGAACAGAGAGAGTGTGCGTGGGGGAAGTTCCGTTACTTGTAGAGAGGAGCAGGGAAGGCCACTCGAATTCCGGTAGGATCACGATACAAGATATAGCTCTCCTCACTCTCCTAAATGCCACTCATAATAACCTAAATTACTAAAACACCTTTTTTTTTTTTTTTTTTCCTCCTCTACATTTGGAATTTGACTTTACAAATTATTTATTAGCCAATATAGATCCCATCAAAATACTTCTATCTGCATCTTTGATAATTACTACTTAGTTGCTTAAGTCACCTCAATGAACATATTTGTCCAATCTCAAAACAAATCAAGCTTAGGTAACACGTTTAAACATGTTTTATAAAATCAATAAGAATTCAAATAGCCTTAACTCACAAAAATTAGCAGCCAATAATTTTGTAATTTGAAAAATAGTATATTGGAGACCAGTATACCTAATTAGAATAGTTGAATATATGTGTGTATTGGAAAAGGAATCTTCGTTTTTTCATAAAAGTAGAGGAGCTAACGAAGTTTAATGCCATATATTCTATCTTTTTTCAATTGATACAAATATATATATATTCTATAGAAAAAGCATTTAGTTCCAATCTATATTCAACCTTTCTGTTTTATGTTATGGTCACCTTAAGATCACGCCTCTCATGGGATGTTAATAATATTATTTTTTATGCAAATGTAATTGAAAATAGGGAAGTTTATTTATAATAATATAATTCTTTTTTAGAGTTCATCCATTCATTTTTTAACGTGGACCCTAGATATGTAATTACTCTTTTATAGTCATTCAATCGGATCTAAAAAAGCTAAATAAGTGAACTAACAATGTATATCGAGCTTATAACCATTGTTTATCACACGATCTCCATCTATTAGATTGATGTTTATTTAAGTTGCAAATGTTAGGGATATCTTAGAACTTTCGCTCTGTTTATTTCCTGGCAGCGGACGTACAAGGATATTTGAAGTAAACGATTCAGTATCTCCGGTTTCCAACCTTACAAATTCTTTATTCGAATTCCCCATCTCTTACGACGTGACCAGCTATAAGAGTTTAATAAATATTATCTTGGCCGTTAGAAGCATGAAATCGGATCTAAGCTACTTCCTAGGGTCACGTGATTCTTGGAACTCGCCCTCCATGCATCGAGAGACGGGTGCCACGCGTCAACCCATGAAACCGCGAATGCGAGATTTTGGGGATAGGTTCACGTGGCGTGGGGCCCACTCGTGTTTGGCTGGAACGAATACGGAAGATATGGACACCTAATATTTCCAAAGTTGGGTAAGCTTTTTGAGCCTACGTGTCAAATTTCTGGAGCTTTACAAAGTCATGTTAAATGTGACCACGTTGTCTGAACTGGTGCATGTCTTCACATAACCGACATGCTTTGGAAACTTTTAAGAGATCCGTCTCCACTCTCGTAGGTTGAGCAAATAATTAAAATTAAAAAAAAAATTATTATATCTAACCCAATCAATATTAATTTTGATCAATTAAAAAATATAAATCGAATAAAATTAAATTAAAATTTATAAAAAGTTAATTATCTACGATCGAATTTGATTCTTATATTTTTTAATCTATATGCAATCGATCTCAATCGATATAGTATTCCACAAGCTCATTTTCATTTTGAGACGGCACCATTTAGATTTTAATATTTTATTTTAAAAAATATCATATTATATATTTAGATACATAAAAATATTAATATTAAACTATTGATGGAAGCACGTCAATTTGAGATAATTATAAAGTGAAAACTCTCAAATGTAATTACCTTCAAATGAATAAATCTTTCTTTTTACTATTTTATTTTATATAGATTTAAAAATAAATTCAAAATTTATAATTTATATAGTTTAGATATTTTTTACATTAAATTAGTAAATAAATAAATAAATTTAAGTAGGTCAATATTAGACTTAAAATCAATATTGGATCAACTTTGAAGGCCAAACCGGCACGACATATTCAAATCTGCTACAAACCATTTATTTTGGTTTCAAACAATTTATACATGATAAACGATCGTCGGCGCGTTGTATTTTCTTCAATCCGATTGAATTTAATCGGATGAAATTTTTCTCTCAATTCGACTGAATCCAACTCATACTCAGCCTTATTTATAATATGTTATTTTGATATTGCCTAATATAATACGTAAACAAGTGAAGTGCTTTCGGATGGTAATATAGATGATAGAATTTTCTAAGTTTTATTTTCAATATCTTTGGACTTTTAAGCACATAATATTATATTATTATACTAGCATATAACCCCATGCAATATGTGAGATATCTTTTATTTAAAAATATATGATCCACAAATATTTTTTTAATTATTTATTTTTTTTAAATAATATATTTTATTAATAATTAATAATATATAATTTTATTAATATATTATTAAAATTTATTAATCTTACAAAATATTTTTAAGAAAAATATATTATTATTACTAAAATATATTATTTTTATTAAAATACTATTGATCCTATCATTAGTATTTAATTTTTATTATTATTTATTACATAGTATTACTATTTTTATTATTAGTATTTAACTTTATCATTTTTATTAAAATTTTATTATTTTTAATAAATATAGTAAAATATAATCCTCAGGATAATTAAAGGGTACTATGATATTTGATAAAAATATTGTGGATACAAATGTCCAATAGAAGTTCTACCAACATAGAAGCCTTTATCTATGTTGCAAATCAGATTTAACAAAATAAATGATTAGAATGAGCAGCAAAAAATAAAATAAAATATATATTGATAAACTGTCTCAATTTTAAAAATAAGCATTTTTTTGTTTAATATCTTTCTTCATATGACACCTCGACTTCGGATTATCGATGAGGGACTCCAGTGTGCACATATATATATATATATATATATATATATATATATATATATATATATACACACACACACACACACTTAAAGATGCATGATGCAATTTTTTATAGCCCTCTATGGATGCTTCTCAATACATATTTAATAGAGATTTTCATTCTTATCTTAAATATCTTGGCTAACCCAAAAATATTTGTAATGAAGAACCTATCAATCCATCTTAAATCGAGAATAGAGATCCATCTTGCTCTAACACTCTCTATTAGTATCCCACCCCAAATGCTTCATCCTAGATCCAGTCCTCCTCCCCATCAGCCTATCATAGTGAAAAGCAATTTTTTTTTTCCAAAGTCAAAAAGAAGAAAAACTATTTCCTTTTAAGCTTTTTATTAAAGAACACAATCCTTAGGCCAAATATCCACTTCCTCATCTATCCATATGGTGATTACATATTACGATAGCATTTATGATGTAGATGATATGTAATTCAAAATGTAGCTGGATTTTATTGGATCTTAATTTTCATAGGATAAATTTAAATAATTATCTAATTTTTTTAATGTCAGTTTCTGTTGTACAACTGTGGATAGAATTTTCAAATTTGCCAAAGGTGAAAATGTATATACATGCACCTTCACATTTTTGTGGCTACATGGTTCAATAATGATTGGAGACACAGTATTGGTTGCATATGTTAGTGTAACACCCCGGTCCAAAATCAGCCACAGCCCACATAAAAAAAAAAAAAAAAAGGAGAAAATAGAGGATATCGGGAGGAAGAAGACTCCCGTTGAGAGTCTTCTTCCCATCGTGAAAAGGAGAGGGGAATCCGAGTAAAAAATGGATTCTTCCTCTATAAAACCCAAGCCCCTCGCCTCCTCCTTTGTGAATCACCCTAAAATCTCTCTTTCTCCCGATTTTTCTTATTCTCGGATTGAAGGTTTTGGCCGGCGATTTAGTGGCCCAAAAATACCACAAAGAGCAAGGTAATGAATCAAAGACTCCTTTCTTCAATTTCTTTTGATTATAAATCAGAATTTCTACCGATTTATTGCTGTTTTTTTTTAGAAAAACTTCGAGATTTTGAAACCTCTGTTTTGGCCGTCCGTGTGTGTGTTTTCAGACGCCGTTCGCCGCCGGTGAGCACCCGGACCGAGTGTCACGGTTGCGCCGCCTCAGCTAGATCTCCCCTCCAGTCGTTTTGACAAGATCCCGTGGGGGATTTGGATGGAAAAGAAGGGGGGATCGCATCCCCTGTTTCAGCCCAAAAGAAACCCGCGGGAAGAGAAGAAAGGAAGAAGAAGAAGAAAAGAAAAGAAAAAAGAAAAAGAAAAAGAAAAAGAAAAGAAAAAGGAAAAAAAAAAAAAAAGAGAAAGGGAAAAATAAAAATAAAATAAAATAAAAACAACAAAAAGAGAGAAAAATTTTCTCTCTCTCCTCTCTCTACCTTCTCTCTCCAGTTTTTCTCTCTAGATTCTCTCTCTCTATTTTCTCTCTCTAGATCTTTCTCTCTTTTTGTGGATTTTATCTCTCTAGAATCTTTCTACTCTCTCTCTGATTGCATCACAGACCCTAGGATATATTTGAATTAAAAATATGATGAATTGAGATTGCTCCGAAATTCATGCAGTAGATCTGATCTCAGTCCGATCCTATTCGAAATTTATAACATTTAATTCATATTGAGTCACCCTGATAGGATCTCTGATGATCTCGATCATGATTACCTCATCGAAAGGATACGAAGGTTTCTCTCTTCACTTTCTCTCTACTTTCTCTCTCTAAAATTTTCTCTCTCTTCATGGATTTTCTCTCTCTAAAAATCTTATGGATCAGTGGAGGATCCAGATACTTAGATAAATCCTAATTTTGGTTAATCCTAAGAGAGGTCCTCGATCTGTGTTATTAAGATCGATTATCGATAATTTTCTCCATATATGATCTTTATATTTGATCAGGATTACGAAGAGATGATTGTCTGCAAATGATATCGAGTGGAATATTTTGTTAAAGACATTCATAAATCAAAGAAGAACATTGATTTCTGTGCTTGGGTCAGTCACCGATAAAGGTAAGAATCCCTGTACATGATCACCATTATAAATATGCTATTTTACTATTGGTCTTGCATTATTGGTTTTGCATCGTCGGATTTGAGATCGATAAATTTATTATACCTGAGATACTGTTATTTGATTTTGAGCATGAATATGTTATGTCAATATATATGTATCAGAGATTGATGGCATGATTATATGGATATGACATATCTGAATTGATCATAATGCAAGTCGGAATTGAATTGATGAAATCAACACATAATGATTAAATAAAAAAAAAGAGATATATGGTATGGACTAGTCTTGTCATGTGGAACAGCCCGCCAGGAGCTTATGCCTGGGACAGCCCCCACTGGCTTACAGGTGGATCAACCGGCCAGGAGCTCATGCCTGAGACAGCCCGCCAGGAGCTTATGCCTGGGACAGCCTCTCACGGGCTTTGGTACGTGGGACAGCCGGCTAGGAGCTCATCCTGGGACAGTCTTGAAAGACTTTTTAAGTGGATTCGATCCGAATGATGACTGAGGTATAGATTTGGATAGTCCAGAGCCAGAAAGAAAATATTAAAAATCATGTGATTATGAAAGGAGAAATGAAAGATAAGACATGAAACAATTGTTGAACAAAAGTGTTTCACCTGTTAATATATGATGATGTATCTATTTTGACAAGACAGAAAATTTATGAATGTTAGCGTTATTCTGGACATTAAACATGAGATTTTATATTTTATTGCTTATCCTTATTTTCAGACTATATTACTATATCAGTGTGATATGGAAATTCTTACTGGGCTGTAAAGCTCACACCCTTTTATCTTTCTTTTCTTTTCAGAGATACAGGATGTTTATGATTGGCTATGGCTTGGATTTACGGGTGAGCAGAAGGATAAATAGAGTGTAATAGTATTTGATCAGAAAATTAAAAAAATTTAAATTATAATTATGCAAGATTTTATGAATTATTGTTGAAATTAATTGTTATGGATGTTAAGGTTGTAGTGATTTAATTTGGCCTTGCATATTCTTCAGGGCTTGCTCTAAGGAGTGTGCGGCCATCACGTATCCGACCCGGGTGTTGGGTTTGGGGCGTGACAGAATGGTATCAGAGCATAGGTTATGATCATTAGGAACTAAGATATAAGTGATTTAAATATTACAGAGTAATAATAGAGCTCAGGTTATGATCATTAAGGATTATAATATAAGTGATTTAAATATTACAGAGTAATAATAGAGCTTAGGTTATGATCATTGAAGATTACGATATAAATAATTAGGATGTGATAGAATAATATCAGAGCTTAGGTTTAAGATCACTAAAATTATGAAGTGATATTAAATTTTATGTAAGATCAGTAGGATGTGACAGAGTGGCATCTGAGCTTAGAGCTTAGGTTACGTTTATTTGAAGACAATGATACAAGTGATTAAGATATGACAGAAAGTTTAGGGTCACTAAGGATTGTCATATAAGTGATATCAAAACTTTGGGATTATAATCACTAGAGTATGATTGATAATATCAGAGTTTAAGGTTAAAATCTTTAAGGATGTAATAGAATGATATTACAATTTAGGTTATGATCATTAGAGAATATGATTTAAGTGGTATTTGAGTTTAAGGTTATAATGATTTAGAATTGTAATTTTAGTGATATTTAAACTTAGGTTATAATCATGAGGAACATGATAGATATAAAAAAGAAGATTCAATATTTAGATTTCAAATCAATAGATATTAAGATGAAATTTATGCATAAGTGGCATATGTTATCTATAATAAAATTGATGAGTTATATTTTGGATTTCAATTAGTAGGGTGGCCTAAATATAAGAAGAGTTGACCTTGGAATGAAGTGGGAGGTATTGATAAGTTATATTGAGTATACTAGATGATTTTGGAATGTTAAACTTATATGATTGAAGATCATGATACTTTTCTAATTTCGATGATAATTGCCTGATGTGTTATGAATTTTGGATTTATTAAAAGAAAGTTAATTAGGGTATGGTCTAAGAAGAAATTTTATCATATGAGAGAAAAATATTTTTGAGTATTGAACCTATAAGAGGATCATATATGAAACTCAATTTTAAATAAAAAATATACTTGACTTTTATTATAAGAATATGAGATACACATCTTGGTGAAATCTTTGGTTACTCAAAATATCATATTCTGAATATGATTCCTCGATCTTTCAAGTCACATTGAATTTCAAGTCAAAAGTTTATTTTTCTAAGTGGATCAAAAATATTTTGATATTATTGTTAAATTAAAGAAGAAAATTTATTTTGTCAGAGTATGATATACAGGTTATGATGAAATTTTTTAATAATTCGTATTATTATCTTTGGATTAGATTTTTTTTAATTTTTTTTATGATGGTTGAAGAGGGTGAAGTGTATTAATTATTCAAGTCAAAGTTTGGATTTTTTTTTTTTAATTGAACTAAGATATCTTGCTAGTGCTAAATTTTGAATGACTTATACAGGGATAAGATTTTGTATGAATTTATTGATTAATATTAAGGGTTGTGATAAAGGAAACTCTATAAGAAATAATCAAGTTGATTCTACTTAAGGATATTGGCTTGAGTTCTTCTAGTTTGTCAAGTTAGAATTAATTCTTTTAAAAAAAAAGATTGATTTAGAAATCATCTAAACGATTGTAAGATAAATCTAAGGTTAACTCCAATTAATTCTAGACATGTTAGATTCTTGAAGAGTGATGAAACTTATGCAATGATTTCAAATATAGGAAGTGGATCAAGATTTAATTTTTATATGCTATACCCAAAGGTAGTAAAGATAAAAAAACTTAAAATTTTGCCGTAAGTCTTATATAAAATTTGAAAGTTGGATCTATCCTGGATTGATCTAACATATAAGGATATTTTTTTTATCTTTGATAGACTTATATAATTTGATAAATTAAGATCAGAGTGCGCAGCAAAAGCGTGGTGGATTAAATAGATTAGAAATCTTTTAAATCAAAAGATATTATAATAAAATATATTAGTTGCAAATAGAGAAGAATTTTATTGATAATAAAAGTATGCTATAAATTTTGATCTAATCTGATCATAGTCGGATAATTTTTGTCAGTAGGTTGCTTCATTATAGATAATACCAAGAAATTCTAGATATCTCAAGTTTATTAACAGCTTGATAGTTCTGATATTAGTTCAAACTTAGAATGTCCTGACATAGATCTCATATTTTTAAAATTTAATATTGTTACTCGAACTGATATAGAAGATTGAGGTTTTCTTAAGATGAGAGTCTACATATAAAATTTGTTGGAAGGTCAAGAGAAGGAAAAAAAATCGATGATTGTGAAGAGCGCCCGATGTTTGACCTTTAATTATTTTTCTATCAAGGATAGTCTGAGATAATTATGAATTTTGAGTGAAATGTATTAGATAAATAATGGTGGTATATTAATACAAGTCTAAAATGTTACGGTTCTTCAAAAAAGTTGAGAAATCAATAAGAGGAGATGAATTTAAAATTTTAAATAATTTTGTTATAACAAGATCATGAGAAATAAATAATATATAAGATATTATTGTAAGTTTGAGAATGATATGAAGAATGTATACTTTAAAATATATCTCAATAATATAACTTAATTTCGAGGACAAAATTATTTGAAGGGGAGAGAATGTAACACCCCGGCCCAGAATCAGCCACAGCCCACATAAAAAAAAAAAAAGAGAAAACAGAGGATATCGGGAGGAAGAAGACTCCCGTTGAGAGTCTTCTTCCCATCGTGAAAAGGAGAGGGGAATCCGAGTAAAAAATGGATTCTTCCTCTATAAAATCCAAGCCCCTCACCTCCTCCTTTGTGAATCACCCTAAAATCTCTCTTTCTCCCGATTTTCCTTATTCTCGGATTGAAGGTTTTGGCCGGCGATTTAGTGGCCCAAAAACACCACAAAGAGAAAGGTAATGAATCAAAGACTCCTTTCCTCAATTTCTTTTGATTATAAATCAGGATTTCTACTGATTTATTGCTGTTTTTTTTTAGGAAAACTTCGAGATTTTGAAACCTCTATTTTGGCCGTCCGTGTGTGTGTTTTCCGACGCCGTTCACTGCCGGCGAGCACCCGGACTGAATGTCACGGTTGCGCCGCCTCAGCTAGATCTCCCCTCCTGTCGTTTTGACAAGATCCCGTGGGAGATTTGGACGGAAAAGAAGAGGGGATCGCATCCCCTGTTTCGGCCCAAAAGAAACCCGCGGGAAGAGAAGAAAGGAAGAAGAAGAAAAGAAAAGAAAAGAAAAAGGAAAAAGAAAAAGAAAAGAAAAAAAAAAGAAAAAGAGAAAGGGAAAAATAAAAATAAAATAAAATAAAAATAAGAAGAAGAGAGAAAAATTTTTTCTCTCTCCTCTCTCTACCTTCTCTCTCCAATTTCTCTCTCTAGATTCTCTCTCTATTTTCTCTCTCTAGATCTTTCTATCTTTTTGTGGATTTTATCTCTCTAGAATCTTTCTACTCTCTCTCTGATTGCATCACAGACCCTAGGATATATTTGAATTAAAAATATGATAAATTGAGATTGCTCCGAAATTCGTCAGTAGATCTGATCTCAGTCCGATCCTATTCAAAATTTGTAACATTTAATTCATATTGAGTCACCCTGATAGGATCTCTGATGATCTCGACCATGATTGCCTCATCGAAAGGATACGAAGGTTTCTCTCTCCACTTTCTCTCTCTACTTTCTCTCTCTAGAATTTTTTCTCTCTTCATGGATTTTCTCTCTCTAGAAGTCTTATGGATCAGTGGAGGATCCAGATACTTAGATAAATCCTAATTTTGGTTAATTTTAAGAGAGGTCCTCGATCTGTGTTATTAGGATTGATTATCGGTAATTTTCTCCATATATGATCTTTATATTTGATCAGGGTTACGAAGAGATGATTGTCTGCAAATGATATCGAGTGGAATATTTTGTTAAAGATATTCATAAATCAAAGAAGAATATTGATTTTTGTGCTTGGGTCAGTCACCGGTAAAGGTAAGAATCCCTGTACACGATCACCATTATAAATATGCTATTTTACCATTGGTCTTGCATTATTGGTTTTGCATCGTCGGATTTGAGATCGATGAATTTATTATACCTGAGATACTGTTATTTGATTTTGAGCATGAGTATGTTATGTCAATATATATGTATCAGAGATTGATGGCATGATTATATAGATATGACATATCTGAATTGATCATAATGCAAGTCGGAATTGATTTGATGAAATCAACACATAATGATTAAATAAAAAAAAAGAGATATATGGTATGGACTAGTCTTGTCATGTGGAACAGCCTGTCAGGAGCTTATGCCTGGGACAACCCCTACTGGCTTACAGGTGGATCAGCCGGCCAGGAGCTCATGCCTGGGACAGTCCGAGCTTATGCCTGGGACAGCCTCTCACGGGCTTTGGTACGTGGGACAGCCGGTCAGGAGCTCATCCTGGGAGAGTCTTGAAAGACTTTTTAAGTGGATTTGATCTGAATGATGACTGAGATATAGATTTGGATAGTCCATAGCCAGAAAGAAAATGTTAAAAATCATGTGATTATGAAAGGAGAAATGAAAGATAAGACATGAAACAATTGTTGAACAAAAGTGTTTCACCTGTTAATATATGATGATGTATCTATTTTGACAAGACAGAAAATTTATGAATGTTAGCGTTATTCTGGACATTAAACATGAGATTTTATATTTTATTGCTTATCCTTATTTTCAGACTATATTACGATATCAGTGTGATATGAAAATTCTTACTGGACTGTAAAGCTCACACCCCTTTATCTTTTTTTTCTTTTCAGAGATACAGGATGTTTATGATTGGCTATGGCTTGAATTTATGGGTGAGCAGAAGGATAAATAGAGTGTAATAGTATTTGATCAGAGAATTGAAGAAATTTAAATTGTAATTATGCATGATTTTATAAATTATTGTTGAAATTAATTATTTTGGATGTTAAGGTTGTAGTGATTTAATTTGGCCTTGCATATTCTTTAGGACTTGCTCTAAGGAGTGTGCGGCCATCACGTATCCGACCCGGGTGTTGGGTTCGGGGCGTGACAGTTAGAATGGCAAAGCAGACGAAGAGACCAAAAGAAAGGCAATCATGTAATTATGCCAACAAAAAATATTATATTGGTGAAATGTGGAGATAAATTTTGTGACAGTTGAATTGTTAATAACTTCTCAGTCTCAGCAGCTCAAAATTTCATCCAGAATGACCAAGAGACAATGATGGTCCATACATACTTGAGATCAATAGTTTGTGTCTGTTTTGTATACGTTTAAGAATGCATGGTTAAGTTGTAGTTGGAGATAGGCGGTAGCCATACTGTATTTGTATTTGTATGCATGACGGTAGTAGTTGACCCATGGAGACAACCCTAATTAATTTTTTTTTTTTGCCTTTGGGTTCGAAGCCAAGAAAGTAAAGATCCAGTCGCCAAGTGGGAAGGCAAATAAAAGTGAAAGAAATCGAGCAGAAGTCGGTGGCCCTACTTGGTGTACATCTCCATCGGAGGCGTAAAACCTTCCCCTCTTATCTCGATGTTCCCAAACTGTGGAAGCAAGACCAAAGCTCTTTTTTTTTTTTGTGCACATCGTGAAGGAGGCGAGGATGTGATCCGAGAATGTGAAAGGCCAGGCAGAGGTCACTGGAGACGATGAAGACGGCACAGGTCCGGGCCTGGGGGGGTGAGAGAGAGAGGCAAGGGGTCCTTAAGCTCTCCTACTCTCTCACCGCCCCCGCCATCATCGAGGCTGCTGCCGATGACCCCCATCGGAGGCAGAAGACCTTCTCCTCCTACCTAGACGTCCCCGAACTATAGAAGCAAGACCGGAGCTCGTTTTTTTTTTTGTGCATGTTGTGAAGGAGGTGAGGGCTTGATCCAAGAACGTGAACAGCATCGAAGGAGTAGTCACAGTAGGGGGAGATGAGTGGCCCCTCTCTCTCTCTATCTCTCGAAGAGAAGCACGAGTATAAGACCAGAATTGTGTTCGATTCCCCCATTGTAGCCCCCCCCTCTCTCTCTCTCCATCTCTCAAGGAGAAGCACGAATGCATGACCAAAACTGCGTTCAATTCCCCCATCGTCGCTCCCTCTCTCTCATGACGTTCAATTCCCCTATCATCACTCCCTCTCTTTCACACTCGGCTTGGTCCAGCATGTTTGACAAAAATTTTTTTTTGCCACATGGTTCTCTCACCTCTTTCTCAACACCCACGCAGCAAACGGAGGTTTCTCCATTGAAAGACCTCCGTGTGTGTACGCGCGCGCATGCGTATTAGATTCATTTTGTTGAGATAGTGCGAGAGCCAGCTAGAGCTTATCATGTTATGGCAACATGCAGAACATCTAATTTGTTACCACTTTTCTTAACAGCATGATAAGACCCAGATCCTTAAGAATTATATCTTGAGTAAAAGATATTAAGATTTGATACCTCGAGATTCGATCCATATTGAATCCACATTGAGGTCCGTGATGAAAAACAGAGTCCAACGAAATCAAGATAACCTCAAACGAAGTTCGGACGGAGAAGTTATGCACAAAAGAAGTCGGCATGGAACTCGGAGCGGCGGAGGAACGCTGACAACGGACCGCTGATGCAGTGGGGGTGCGGCCGCCCGTGGTGAGGCGCGGCCCAGGCGCAGTTGCACAGGGCCCGGGCACGAAGGGCGCGGCCCAGCATGCGGCCCAGGCCATGGTGTGTGGGGCGCACGGGCTGGCCCAGGCCCAGGCACGCAGGGCGCGGCCCAGGCCCGGGCACGTGGGCGCGAGGGCCGGCCCAAGCCCATGCAAGCCCCTGGGAGCCCGTTGCCTGGTCTACCGTGGACCAGGCGTTGCACAGCCCACCGCATGGACCGCATGGGCATTTTTCATGCATTTCTCGCAATCCACGGCACTATTTCATAGACCAGTGCGCGATCTGATAGCGTGGGTTGATTGCGGTGATGATCCAATGGTCTGTGAGCTTATTTGGGCTTGATTAGGAGTTTTTAACCTAATCTAATCATGTTTAAGGCCTTTAAAAGACCCTAATGCTCAACAGGAAACTGTGTGGAATGTGGTGGCGTGGACGACTTCATGCGAAAACCAGAGAAAAGAGCCCGTGGAGAGAGAGAGAGAGAGAGGCTGAGATGCTGAGAGAAGCAAGAGCAGGGCTCTTAGACAGCAAACAGCGGTCACTTCAAGGGTTCAGAGGGTTCTTTCTAAAGAGAGAGCTTTTGTGAGGGAGAACTTTCTGTGAGGGAGAAATTGGATGTATGAGGGTTGAGGATGAGATCTCGTCTTGTAATATTTTTTTTTCTCATAATGAAATTTGCATGCCCCGTAGAAGCGAGTCTTTTTTGGCTGATCCACGTAATTGATTGTTTTTTATTTTATTTTTTTCCTTCCTGCTGCATCGCACGGTATCAAAAAAGATCCTGAGAGGTGGTGTCTTGACCAGATGTCCATCCAACAAGTGGTATCAGAGCGAGATGATACAAAGATGTAGATTGTAGTGGTGGTGAGTAAGACTGAAGATGGAAAAGATAGGATCAATCAAGATGGAGATCAAAAAGTTTGATAGAAAGAACAATTTCTTCTTATAGCAAGCAAGGGTAAAGGACGTGCTCATCCAACATGGGTTGATTGATACTCTCTTGTGCGAGGAGAAGCCAACCACCATAGAGATACAGGATTGGAGACGGCCACAGATGCAGGCGGTGAGTACCATCTGCATGTATCTAGTGGATGAGGTGATGATTCATGTGCTTAGCGAGACTTCTCTGACGGTGCTGTGATCGAAGCTCGAGGAGTTGTACATAGCAAAATCTCTCACCAACACTCTTTTCCTCTAGAGGTAGTTCTATCAGCTGTGGATGACTGAGGGACAGAGCATGCAGGAGCATCTCAACCACTTCCAAAAGATCCTCACCGACCTCCTCAGCGTTGGTGAGAATATTGAGGAGATGACCAGGACGCTGATTTTGCTAGTGTCGCTTTCTCCTTCGTACGAGTCTTTGGTGACTGCTCTTCTAGTGGAGAAGAGCACCATCAAGATGGATGAGGTCATCACAGCGATACTCCAGAACGAAGTTCTTAGAAGAGAGAATCTGACTTCAAGCTCAGGTGGTAGTAGCTCAGCTTTGGTGCTTTCTGAAGGAGCAGGAGGCGATAGACGGAGCGACAGGAGATCACGACGAGGATGATCCAAGTCCTGGAGGAACTTGAGCAAGATCAGGTGTTATCGATGTAAAGAGTTGGGGCATCTAGCCAAAGATTACCCTTAACTCACAGATCAGACGATGGCTGCTATAGCGACGGCCAATAGCGATTCAGAGAGAGATGTCCTAGAGATATCTGACGAGATATCTATTTCTTTCCAGCAGTAGATTTTAAATTCTGCATGCACGTATCATGTATGTTGTAAAGAGGAGCAGTTTAACTTTCTGAAAAATAGTAAGGGCACTGTTTATCTGTCGGATGGATCGAGTTGTACGATTAGAGGTATCGAAACGGTCAGCTGGAGGACACATGATGGTGCACTGAGGAGATTGACGGAGGTCCAATACATATCCAATTTCAGACAGAATCTTGTCTCACTGAGCATATTGATTCGAGAGGCTACAGGACGGTAGCTGGTGAAGAAATTCTGAAGGTGCTACGTGGTGATAGGATTATTCTAGAGGGAAAGAAGAAGAGAAAATGACATTATTACCTGGTAGGGAACCCAGTGCGAGGTAGAACTTCAGGAGCCAGATAGAGTCCAAAGTGAGGTGGAGCTCCAGATGAGGTGGATCGGGTACGAGACAGGAGATTCGAGAGGACGAGAAGCGACGTCGCAAGGTGAGATTCTTATTGCCACAGGATGATGCCCCAAACAGATCTCAGGTCAGGAGGAGCACAGCATACAACAGAGATAGGATCAAGCGATCTGGCTCGACTCCCATATTTGCCTATCCATGATCAGCTAGCGATTGTCTCAGGGCATGGGGGTGAGGAGATACAGAAGCTCTCAGAGTTAGGAAGAAGCCGAATGTCAAGTCGAGGTGGAGATTATTAGAATTTGATATCTTAAAATTTGATCTATATTGAGCCCACAGTGAGGTCCGTGATAAAAAATAAAGTCCAATGAGATCAAAATCACCTCAAACGGAGTTCGGATGGAGAAGATATGCATAAGATATATCAGCACGAAACTCGAAGCGGTGGAGGACCATCGGCGGCCGACGGCGGGCCGACGGAGCAGCAGCAGTGCTGCCCGAGCGTGCGGCTATGCGGGGCCCAGGCCCAGGCTTGGGCGCGTGGGCCGGCCCAGGCCCACATGCGCCCCTAGGAGCTCGTTGCCCGATCCATCGTGGATCGGGCGGTGCACAGCCCACCACGTGGGTGTTTCCCATGAATTTTTTGCGGTCCACGGCACTGTTTTGTGGATCGATGTGTGATCTGACTACATGGGTTGATTGCGTTGATGATTCGATGGTCCGTGGGCTTATTTGGGCTTGATTTGGAGTTTTTAACCTAGTCTAATCAGGTTTAAGGCCTTTAAAAGGCCCTGATGCTCAATAGAGAACTGTGTGGGACGTGGTGGTACGGACAGCTTCGTGCAGAAACCAGAGAAAAGAGCCCGTGGAGAGAGAGAGGGGTTGAGATGCTGAGAGAAGCAAGAGTATGACTCTTGAACAGCGGACAGCGGTCACTTTAGGGGTTAAAGGAGGATCTTTCTAAAGAAAGAGCTTTTATGAAAAAGAATTTTCTGTGAGGGAGAAATTGGGTGTAAGAGGGTTGAGGGTGAAATTTTTTCTTGTAATATTTTTTTTTCTCATAGTGAAGTTTGCATGTCCCGTAAAGACGAATCTTTTTTTATTGATCCATATAATTGATTATTTTTTATTTTTTTTTTCTTGCTGCATCGTGCGGTATCGAAAAAGATCCTGAGAAATGATATTCTGACTAGACATCTATCTAACAAAAAGAGTGGATAAAAATTCTATTCTATATAGAGAAGATTCTTGTAGATTCTTATAGGATATTCCCTACCGAAAGAGATCATAGATATTTTCCTATTTCTCTGAAACTATGTAAACCAACAGTTCACCGCAACCTACGCATCCCAATCCCTCAGCCATTGAGGAATTAACCAAAACTTCCCTCCACAATATCGACAGAGACAACAAACCATAGAGGAAAGGAGAAGCCCCCGCTGCTGCATCAAAAATTTTTATATTGCAGCAGAATATTCACATCGAAATAGGGATGGTCAGCCGTTTCTATCACTATATCATAGAAATATTTAAAAAATTATAATTTTAATATAAAATATTATAATATCAATAAAAAATATCATAATTTTTTTAAAAAAAATATTTTTATTATTTAAACTTTTAAATAAAAAAAATATAACTACAAACATTAAATACATATTGAAAAGGGGTAACTACGTGGTCCAGTAGCGTGAAATGATGCACTTCACACCAAATTTTTTACAAATCAAGTGGGGCATAAGGAATTTCTCTAGAAAACTAAATAGAAGCTTCCTAAGAAAATCACGGGATCGAAATTAAATTAGGAAGCCAAACTAGAATGAGACCCGTTAACATTCTGGAGTTTGCACACGCTCGTAAAGGGCCAAACCCGAGTTGACCTTTCGATGTCCCAAAAATAATACGTGTTGGGTTCGACGTTATGTTGACAAGACTCTAACCTGATTAAAGAGGAAACTAGGACTTGGTTGGTTGTCATGCTGTGGCTCAGAAAGCCAAGGCCCAACCCTCAAACCGACTAAAAGAACTATCTACCATTTAATTTTCTTAGTCATGTTTTAAAAAGTGGGAAATGGAATTTAGTTTTAATAGGACGGATTTTTCTTGGATATTTAAGATGTTTTTTTTTTTTTTTCTTAAACATTAATCGGATTATTGGAGCAGGTTGATCCAAATATAACCTTAAAAAACATAGTTTCCAAAAAATACGGTCCCTAACTTTCTAAAGATCTGTTTGAATAATTAGATTAAAAATTCTAAAAAATCTTTATATTGGGCCAATATCAATCTACAAAATTACTAGATTATAATTTGGGCTAGATCTATATTCATTTATATTCAGAAGTATCTTTTAAGTGGTCCAGTCCGAATGTACAATTTGTAATTCAATAATCTTGATGATTGTATGGATCTTGTTGGGGGATACCCACCGGCCGACTGTCGGAGGGACCGACCGGCTGGCAGCCCGACCGACCGACCGACTATCGGAGGGCCCGACCGACGGCTCTGACTGGCCGATCGTAAGTCGGGCGACAGGCCGACGGACGCCATCAGCGGCTAACTGCGGCCATTCCACGGTCCATTCCCGACCGACTAAACCCAGAGGTCCGGTAGTCGACCCACATGAAGCTCGCCGACCGACGGAGGAGTCTGACGCCACTCAGCTGGCCACCGACCCTGGGTCGGCCGACTCCACCAACCGCCGTACGGCCGCCAGACGTTGTCAGCTCTGACACGGACATGCGGCACAGTTACCTAGGGGCATTGTCCCGCCGAGAGCCGGGTCAACCCTGGTGATTAGACGGCTACACGGCGACATGACATTTTCACGGTGGCTCTGACAGCCTACAGTGAGTTGACAGTTCCTCACTTGTCCGCGCCATTAATGATGGCGCCATACCGTGCTCCACTATATATACCGGGGAAGGCAACAGTGCAAGGGATCGATCCGCCCGTCTCTTCCACATACGCAGGCTCGCTCCTCTCTCTCCCTCTCCCTCTCCTTCTCAGAGCTCTCTGTCTGCATTTCACTGTTGCCCAGTCACCTCTCTGACTTGACCGTCGGAGGGTCCCCGCCGGAGCCGCCTCCGGTCAGTGCGGACTTCTTTTTGCAGGTGCACGCTTCCCGGCGATCGGGCGACGGGGCGATTGGCCGCAACAGATTGGCGCGCCAGGAAGGGGACAGCATGACAAAGACAAGAGCTCAACGATCGAGAATCACTGGGTCGGCAAGGCGTTCTTCCCGCCGGGAAGAGGCCTCTCCACCACCGCCGGCGACGGAGCCTAGCTCTCCGCGCCCTGCAGTGACTACGGAGGCACAGATTGCGGCCATTGTACGGCAGATGACCGTACTGACCGACACAGTCAAAAGCCTCCAGCAACAACCGGCGGCCCGACCTATGCCTTCCAGGAGCAGCCGCCGACGGTCGCGCCGACCCCTGCCGCCTCCAGGCGAGCGCTCCCAACAGCGCTCCCACGGAGAGGAGGAGGGTCGACCTCGGCGCGACGACCGACGGTCCCAGCGGCCCTCTCCTTCTCCGTTGGAACGGGCGAGGAAGGAAAAGCGGCCGCGCACACCGTCGGCCTCTCCTTCAGAGTCTTCCGGAGGCTCCACTCCTGGGGTCTCCCAGCATCGACGAGCGGACGACTACGAGCGACGGTTCGAGGAGATCGACCGCCGACTCGCCCAACTGCAGATGGACGGCCAGAAGTCTTCAAACGACGTCGACTTCCAGACCGCCCAGCCTCTCTCTCGACTGATCCTCAATGAGCCGATCCCCAGTCGGTTCAAAATGCCGAACGTGGAGCCATACGACGGCTCCACCGACCCAGTCGACCACCTCGAGAGCTATAAAGCTCTCATGACAATTCAAGGGGCAACCGACGCTCTTTTTTGCATCGGCTTCCCCGCCACACTTCGCAATCGACTACTTCACGAAGTGGGTCGAGGCCGAGCCCTTGGCGCAGATCACCGAGCGGAAGATGGAGGACTTCGTCCAAAAGTCCATCATCTTCAGGTTCGGATTGCCGCACACCATCATCACCGACAACGGACGGCAATTCGACAACCAAGACTTCAAGGACTTCTGCGCCAGGTTCCACATCCGTCATCGACTAACTTCAGTCGGGCACCCACAGTCCAACGGTGAGGTTGAGGTGACGAACCGAACCTTGCTCCATGGACTCAAGACCCGACTGAACGAAGCCAAAGGTCTCTGGGTCGACGAGCTGGGCTCCGTCCTGTGGGCTTACCGAACGACCCCCCGCGTCCCAACCGGAGAGTCGCCGTTCAGTTTGGCCTACGGGACAGAAGCCATGATCCCGCTCGAGATTGGCCTGCCATCTTCAAGGGTCGAGCAGTACCGCGAGCCGGACAACTCCGAAAGCCGGAGAGCCGACCTAGATCTTCTCCCCGAACTGCGAGATGAGGCTCAAATTCGAATGGCCTCCTACCGACAGAGGGTTGCCCGGTACTACAACGCCAAGGTCAGACCAAAGCTCTTTAAACCTGGCGACCTAGTCTTGAGGAAGGCGGAGGTGTCGAAGCCCTTGGACCAAGGGAAGTTGGCTCCCAACTGGGAAGGGCCCTACAAGGTTGCTGACACCTTCGGGCCGAGGGCTTACCGGCTGGAGACCCTTGAGGGGAAGCCCATTCCCCGGACTTGGAACGCCGACAACTTGAAGCTGTATTACCAGTGAATTCTGTAATTCAATCGTTGGAATACAAGTTCAGTTTGAAAAATCGGAGTTCTAACCCTTCGACTACTGATCGGCGCTCAGCCCCGACGCATCGACGCGGACCTGGCACCGACGACACTTCGGCCCCTTACACGGACCGATGCATCTACGATGACGGGATTTTATACTCCTTCTACGGTCGAATTTTCGGGCATATCCATCGGCCGACTGATCGATCGGGCCCCGACCGAAGAAAGGCTAAAAGCCCACGCGACTGTTGCCGCGACATTCCGACCAGGCTACGGCCGGTCGAGGGATATTCGGCTTACCACCGTCTATCACATGACGCGACCTTAGTCGCACCCACTACTCGCCGACCGACCTACGGCCGGCTGAACGACACTCGGCTTGCCACCGTCTGTCAAAAGATGCGAAACCCGACTTACTATCATGCCCCCGACACTGCACCGGATGATGACCGGCTAAGTGCATCTACGGAGGTCCGGCCGCCGAACCTTCACTAGGTTCGGTCGGTTCCCTACTTGACAGATGCGCCCGAACGGCGACTACAATTTTTGGAAACCGACCTAAAGTCGGGACACAAGCTACTTCGGAGCTGTGCAAACCGATTAAGTCCTACCGACTTACCCGAGTTGGCGACTTCTCTAAGTTGGCGACTAAGGTTCGACATTACAGTGATAAGAAACATTGCAAACAAGAAGCAAAAGAGAAGACAATTTCACTCATTGATCAAAAAACATTACAAAGTCGGGCCGAAGCCCGATTACATGTATTTTCAAAAAAGACAAAATAAAGATGGTCGGCAGCGCCGATCACCCGTCCTGATCGATCTCTTCGACCGACGGAGGATCAGGGATGATCGACGTCTCGGCCATAAGCAACGATTGATCGGCTGCCGAGGGATGGGCTTCGGTCGGTAAAGGAACTTCGGGCGGCACCTGCTCCGGGACGGCTTCCTCCACCACGATGACGCCTCCCGACGGCTGGTCGGCCATCTCTTCCGTTCCTTCTTCTTCGGCTCCTTCCTCGGCGAACAGCGGGACGACTCGGCTGACGTCCACCTCCGGGTACAAGGCATGGACGGCTTCCCGACCATCCTCGAAACCGACCCGGTAGGAGGCGAAGCCCGACTCGAGCATCTCCTCCTTGTACCGGTCGGAGGCCCGGAAGTCCTCAACCGCACGATCGGCCGACTCCCTCGCCGACCGTGCCTCGTCCTCAGTGTGGGCCAGCTCCTCCTTCGCCAACTCCGCCTCGGCCCTGGCAATTTCGGCGTCGATTTGGGCGATGGACAAATCCTCTTTGATTTCCGCGAGCTTCCCCAGGCTGGCCCGAAGTTGCTCGCGTTCCCCTTGGAGTTCGGAGGTGGCACCGTCCCGTTTGCGTCGAAGACGACGCACGACCCGACCTTTGTGCTTGGCCTCCTTCTTGGCCGACTTTAGTTCGGCCATAAGCCGGGAGACCTCGTCCGTCAACTTGGCCTCCCGGTCGACCGACTCCTGCAGTTGGTCGACCAGCCTCCCTCTCTCGGTCTCGGCCGCTGCCGACCTTTCCTTGAAGGCTGCCCGAACGTCGCCGAACCTTCGGTATCCGGCCTCCAACTCGGACATGGTGAAGATCAACTGCCGACGGAAAGAAGCTTTGTCAGAATTATGTGGCAAGCGAAAATTTTTCTAAGGAAAAAGGTGACGCGAAGCTTACCTCCACCATCGACGGGTAGAACCGCGACAGCATTTCGGTCACTTGCCGAGACCGCAACGACTGAACGTCGGTAGGGAGGAGGATCCCCTGGCACAACCTCCTCGCAAGGTTGTGGTCGGCCAAGGCCGACGCACCCTCAGGGTAGTATGCGCTGGGGGGCATTGATCTATACTCCTCCGAGGGCTCCATCGGGGCTTTCCCCCGATCAGCTGCCCCGACCGACGGGGCTGGCAGCGATGGGACGCTGGAGTTCGACCCGACGCCCCCCGTTGCGCCAGCGGACGCCTCCGGACGATGTTCGGCTTCCCGAACGACATCCGGCTCCACCCGCGGCGGCGAAACCGCCGACACTCCTTCGGCCACTTCCTCGGTCGGCCTCTCCTCGACTCGGACGGTCGGAGCCGCGAGGGCTATAATCGGCTCCGACCCCTCGGTCGCCGACGCTTCCACGATCGGCGGGACTGGGGCTGGTCTCTTGGAAGGGCGCGAAGGGCCTGCCCCCGGCGCTGGCCTCTTCCTCGCGGCGGCAAATTGGCGAATTGCGGCATCGGTCGGCCTCATCCTCGACGGTGTCCCTGCAAAACCGACCAGTGTCAAAGGCCGGACCAGAACTACCCTAAAGCCGAACAAAAAGAAAAGCTAGGGGATCGGGCGATACCTATTCGGGGGACCAGACTCAGGCCGGCATCATAGAGAGCTTGCTCGGTAACAAGCTCCCTCTGCTTCGGGACCGACATATCTTTGAGTCGGTGGAAGTCCTCCCGGTCGTCCACGTCGACCCGACTGTTGTCGTTGGCCTCAGTTCGGGGTACACCCCAGCGAGAAGGAAAGCCCCAAGAGGAGGAAGAGGAAACAAAGAAAAACTGGTTCTTCCATCCATGAATGGACGATGGAAGACCGGTTATGAAGGCAAGACCCTTCCGGGGATTGAAGAGCCACCACCCTCGGGCTTTAGGGTGGGGTCGGAGCACAAAGAAGGCCCGGAAGAGGGAAACGCGAGGGTTGGTCGGCAAGAGCTGACACAACAGCGCGAAAGAAATGATTAGCCGGACAGAGTTCGGCGCCAGTTGCGCCGGACAGAGTCCGTAGTAATCCAGCAGATTCCGGACGAACTCCGGAATCGGAAGTCGAAGACCCGCACGAAGGTCCTCAACATACAGCGCCAGGTCGCCAGGCGGAGGGTTGTTGACCCGACCACCGGCCCCTGGGGCGGAGAGCCGAAACTGCTCCGGGATGCGATAGTGCTCCCGAAGCTGATCGACGTTCGGCCCCGAAAGCGAGGAGGCCTCATCTTCTGGAGCCGATCGGGTGTCGTCGGTCGGGTTCCCCGACCGAGCTCCCTGAGTCGGTTTCCTGGTCATTGTGCAGGGACCGAAAGAAGAGAAAGAAGAGAAGAAAGCAAGAAGGGGAAGGAGGACCACGAACCCGATGGACCCTCCGGAGGTAGAGAAGAGCTCTGCCCGCGACGACCGAGAAATCGCCCGGACAGAGTTTCCCCCAGCAAATGGCAAATGTAGGTCGAGGTCCGGGAGGTCCTATATATATAGGACCGACCGACGGCCGCGATCCTTCCGCGCCGACCGAAGACCTCCAGATGCGCGACGCGTGGCGCCCGCCGGTTGGCCGAGGATTCGGCGCGCTTCGTCCCGGGACGCCCGCACCGCCCTCATTAAATGCCGGAGCGGACGCCGGCCAACCACCATGACACGCGGCGCGCGGGGGTTGGCTCCGCAGTCGGCCGCCCGCGCCGGTCCACGTTCCCGATGGGACGCTCCACCCGCGATCGGCGCCGAATG
Source organism: Elaeis guineensis (assembly GCF_000442705.2). Taxonomy (NCBI): domain Eukaryota; kingdom Viridiplantae; phylum Streptophyta; class Magnoliopsida; order Arecales; family Arecaceae; genus Elaeis; species Elaeis guineensis. Next base: position 164,624,316 of record NC_025993.2, on the reverse strand, counting down.
TCCGATCGACTGACGCCGAATCGTCCGGCTCTGGCACCGACGTGACGGCTGACAACGACAAGACGTGGCGTCTGACACCTGACGCCGGCGCGACTCCCGGCATCGACTAGACGTTCGGATCACTTGGGATTCGTGAGATGTCTGACGACGGATCAGCCGGCGGTACGGTCGGATCGGCACATGCGACAAATCCACTCCCAGTCGTCCGGCCTTGCTACCCGAATGAAGGCATCGGCCAGCTCTCCACCCGACTTAGGAGTGGAGGGGGGCAACTGTTGGGGGATACCCACCGGCCGACTGTCGGAGGGACCGACCGGCTGGCAGCCCGACCGGCTGGCAGCCCGACCGACCGACCGACTATCGGAGAGCCCGACCGACGGCTCTGACTGGCCGATCGTAAGTCGGGCGACAGGCCGACGGACGCCATCAGCGGCTAACTGCGGCCATTCCACGGTCCATTCCCGACCGACTAAACCCAGAGGTCCGGTAGTCGACCCACATGAAGCTCGCCGACCGACGGAGGAGTCCGACGCCACTCAGCTGGCCACCGACCCTGGGTCGGCCGACTCCACCAACCGCCGTACGGCCGCCAGACGTTGTCAGCTCTGACACGGACATGCAGCACAGTTACCTAGGGGCATTGTCCCGCCGAGAGCCGGGTCAACCCTGGTGATTAGACGGCTACACGGCGACATGACATTTTCACGGCGGCTCTGACAGCCTACAGTGAGTTGACAGTTCCTCACTTGTCCGCGCCATTAATGATGGCGCCATACCGTGCTCCACTATATATACCGGGGAAGGCAACAGTGCAAGGGATCGATCCGCCCGTCTCTTCCACATACGCAGGCTCGCTCCTCTCTCTCCCTCTCCCTCTCCTTCTCAGAGCTCTCTGTCTGCATTTCACTGTTGTCCAGTCACCTCTCTGACTTGACCGTCGGAGGGTCCCCGCCGGAGCCGTCTCCGGTCAGTGCGGACTTCTTTTTGCAGGTGCACGCTTCCCGGCGATCGGGCGACGGGGCGATTGGCCGCAACAGATCTAAACTAGAAATTATATAGGATTTTTTTTTTTTGTTTTAGTCAAATCATCTAAACAGATTTTAAAAAGTCATGGGTCTGTACATTTGGAAAATAGTCAAACTTATTGGATTCGGATCCGAGAACATAAAGCAGTGGGAACGGGTCCAAGTCCATCAAATATGCTAGTGGGACGCGGACTTGTTCAGTTGTTCGTGAGGACGGGCGCCGTCCAGGGGGTTGGACAACCCACTCGCGATTGTGGCGTCTTTCAATTCAGTCAGGTGGTCCGGCCGAGCCGCTCACCGACTCTGCCGTACCATGTATCGAGCAACTACAAAACCATTGGCGTGTCAAATCCACGTTCAAGTTCTCGACTCATAGTGGACTCGCACCGCCCACCAATTTCGTACCCTTGTCCCCTGGATTGCGCCTTGTTTTAGAATTGGGCTCCATTTTTCTCGTGGCAGAGTCAAGGTTTTCGTCTTGGCTAAGATTTTCATTACTATCACCATCAGCGCTCTTAAAATGAATGCATATGTATATGTATGGAAAGTTCAGGTCTATCATCTCAGCAAACATAAACTTGTATAATCCAAATTATCAGCAGATATAAGATATTCATATCAAATAATAATTTTCAATCATTTTTTATTTCATTAAATATTTTTAATTAAAAATCATAAATTATTATCTAAGCATTAACGCAGACCCAAGCCCAATCTTTTAAAAGGTTGGGTTTGATTTTGGTCAACTCAGACTAATGAGCCCCTTGGTCTATGCAATACAATTTATTAATCTAATGTTTGATTCGTGATTGAAATCAAAATTCGAATCCAAATATGATTTAAATATTAGAGGATGGTAGGGATTAAGTTTGAAACATTTTCATTCTCATTTGGAATTAGAATGAAAATGAAACTCCTTTCAATCAAATGGATGGAACGAAAGTTGCTCAATTTTATTTTTATTTTAAAGTTCAAATTTTTTTTTTTCCAACCAAAAATATGTTAAGTGATGTTATTATGCAGTTAATGAAAACGAGAGTGTCTCACCCGATCCTCGTCTATTTGAGTAAGTTTACCCAGCATTTGGATGGTTTTGCCGATTTCATTCTCCATGATTATTGGGTGATGTTCACCTGAATCGGTGCTGACAAGTAAAATGGTGGACCTTGGTGGATAGGTGAGCTCCTCCAGCTTTGCTGCCAACCCATTCTCTAATTCTGCAGTAAACAGTTCCCCCTGCAGTCCCTCTCAATTCATGAAAGCAAATCCTCAGTGCAATAATAAAAGCACGCAGAGACCAAGGCCCATGGTTTGGCAAATTCACATTACTAGGAGTAATACATTGCATCTCCTTGTAACTTTACTCACTATTAAATGGTTGGGCGGAAAGAAAGAAAGAAGAACTACTGCGAGGAGAAACAGGTGACTTATTTTAATGCAGCCTCGGACGATGACAAGATTAGAAATGAATTTTGTTTTTTAGATGATCATGTTTCTAAAGACAAAATTGCCTTGATCGTCATGATAATTATGGGAGGCTGTCGACATTTTCTTGTCATCTGGCTAACCATTGATCGAGCACGAAGAATAATATTTCTTCCATACCAGAGATACAAGGATCAAGTACGCCTTCATGTAACAGCTGGTTGGTTGTAGCTTGGTTATGTCATGGTGCCTTAAGAAGCTAATATAATATGGTATCCTGTTGTTCTTTTGGATTCCATAACCATCCACTTTTAAACCAAAGGAAAGCCGTTATGATGGATTTACTATTTTGTGATTTTTTAATATTCAGTCAACTTTATTGGTTGATTTAAGTCCGGAATTTGGTTGGTTTTCGAAGCCTCTATAAATCTATTGCAGAGGCTTTTAGATTTGGGTGTGCCACTTTTTCCCCTACCTTTGTAGTAGAAGATGGGAGCTGATACAATATTAAATATTTTGAGAAATAGACAGAAAAAAAAAAAAAATATATATATATATATATATATAACAAATGTTATTCATTATGTTCTGGAGCATGATGTTATCTTGTCTTGTGTTGTCCCCACACTAGGGATGTAATCGAGCCGAGCCAAATTGAATCAAGTAGTTGGAAGCTCGAATTTGACTCGACTCAGAATCTTCAAATTCAAAATTCGATTCAAGCTTGATCAAATTTTAATCAAGCTCGAATTCGACTCGATGAAAAATAAATAAACTTAAAATCGATTTGATTCGATTCGAATATGAATCAAGTTATACTCGAGCTCGAGTTTAAACTCGAAATCAAACTTTAACCTATTAATAATAATATAAATATTAATATATATATATATTATAATTAAAAATAATATTATTAAATATATAAATATTCGAATAAACTTGCAGATTTTCGAGCCAACTATCATGCTACTCAAGCTCCATTCGAAAAGCTATTCAAATTTGACTTCACTATTTGAATTCAATAATAACTAAATCAAGCTCAAATTCGAATCAAGTTCGAATAGTTCATGAACAGTTCGATTTGTCTGCATCCTTAGTCTTCATATATAATATATATTTAACATAGAGGATAATAGTTAAATCATTATGAGTTTGTTAGGTGTATGAAGTTTTAGAATATGCTGATTTTGGTTATGTCATCCCTTCCAATATAAGGAGGATTTTTTTTTTTTTTTTTTTGATGATGATTAAGATCAAAGAAAATAATAACATATTTTTCTCATTCTTCTTGTTAATTTTATTCGTTTTCATGTACTAAATGTATTATGTTAATTTTTGCTATCTGTGGAAAACAAACGGATGTTTGCAATGCAGAGAAGATTTCCAAAGTTTGATACTATTGAGCTCTCTCAAATTTAACAACTTTATTAATAAAAAACTATGTCCCTTCTTTTCTCCATCGGTGCGGTCAAACCCAATCTACCTTTCAAACGCTACAACCATTAAATGCTCCCACCGGAAGCCTCCTCCTCCGTCCCAAACGAATTAAATTACATGAGCTACTTACTACCCACAACGGCGGTTTGGACCAGAAAGTCGTAGAAAGGACTACGAAACCACAAGCGTGACGGGGAGACCCAACGCCACCATTAAAGAAATCATCCCATTTTGACATACGGCGACGTCATTCACAGTGGGTTCCACTCGGGCTCTTACTTTTTTTTCCTCTCCCGCGGACCTAAAAGCGGTAGCCATCCTTTATGAAGACAACCTCCCCCTAACCACCCCGCAGGAGTCGTCCTTTTTATCTTATAAAGCCTTTTGTTTTCACATTCCTGAATGGGTTTGATTTTAATGACATAAAAGTTAGCGTTGTAGGCAGCTCAGGGCAAAACCATAATAAGATGTTGATGGATGGCATGGATACAACATAATCAGCACACAAAAAGACCTCGGTTTAGTCCTGAATTAATCTTGATATAGGATGAATACATCATACCAAATAGACAAAGAAATTTTGCATTAAAATATTTTGAGATTTTCACACACATATACTTGTGAATATAACTTTTTATTTGCACAATGTCTTCTCACGAAAATCACTATTTATATACATATATCCTTTAAGTTATCCATGGATATCTTTCCCCATGCCAAACTAATAAATAACCATTTTAGGTGTAAATAGACTCTATTTGGCATAGAATGAAAAAAAAACTCTATTTTTAGTTGTAAAATTAAGAAATGGCCAAAATATCCTGGCTGCGCCTTTTTATTGTCTATCCACAATTGTCTTACCCATAATTTACGGTATATAAAAAAATAATTGGCGAGTCAAAACCGACATCTCATGTATAAATCATTGGGTCGGTCAACGCCAGTGTAAAAGGTTTATGTTCGAAGTTGAAAATATTTCCACAGGGCGGCTCTCTCAAAAAGCCTTTATATGCTGCTCTACCGGACTATTGCGGATCAAACCGAAGGCACTCCAGCAAGCGACGAAAGAAAGCATCCACAACAAAGCCATGGCGCCCATGGTCTTCGAGCCCCACAACGGCGGCGATGTGATCTTCTGTGTCATCATCTTGTGGCTCTCGATCATATCCATGATCATCTTCGCCTCCGTCGATGATGCGAGCCGCCCTCGCAAGCGCTCCAAGGCCCCCAGGGGTCCGGCGTCCGTCGGAGGGAAGGGCGGCCGTGCATGTGGTGGCAGCAGCACATACCTATCTTGATGGGATATCATGAAGAGTGGAAGAAGGATGACCCTTTGGGAGGATCGCACATAAGGAGTAAAAAAGCTAATCAAAGGCTTCTCTTAAGTAGTCCTGATCTTAAAACAACCGGAGTGAGTGAGAGCTTTGTATAACCTTTTGTTCTCTCATATTTTCCTTTGCTTGCTTTGTTGTTTCTCATGCAATTATTGTGAATAGAAATAAGATTTGCATGTACATCATCTTATGATGTCATTGTAATTGGGTTCATATGTACACATATCTCAAAAAGATGTCAGAAGTTGTATTATATCTATGATGATGTTTTAAGGATGAGATGAGTATGATGTTGCGAAGAAGGTTTGAATGAATTGATACATCTCGGATTAATATTTTCAACTCTTTAGAAATTCTAAATTTTCATTAAACTTGTAAGCTTTTCTATTACAGCAGCACTATATATCCTTGTATCTGATTACTTATGTTGCAGTTATTCATGGGTAATTCGATCAGGTCATAAAAATTCTGTGCTTACTGGAGGTCTCTGCTTGAGGCAATTCTAGATTAATGTACATTTTAATGATGACAAGAATCATTATTAACTTAACATGGATTAAACCTAGATGGCACTTGCCAGATTTATAAAGTTGCGGTAGATTTTTCTTGCCCAAAAAAAAATTAGGAGGATTTGAGGAATTTTCAGATAAAGTTCACTTGGTAAGGATATTGGCGATCTTAAGGTCTTGGTTAGGATTAAAACAATGCTATGAATTAGAAAGTGTGATAAGGCTAAGACTCAACCGACCACAGCAAAAGCAGCCGACCTAACCAAACAATGGGTCCCTAAAGCACCGCACCAGACCCTTTTTTTTTTTTTTTTTTTCTCAGTGGTCCAGTGGTTGGTGGGGATTTGAAGCAATTTAGTTAGCCCTGTCACTTGCATTCATAATTGAATCAGTTAACAACTGGTCTGGATTATGCTTCTGAATTCAATACCCATCCTCAATTACTTGCATAAATCCTATCTTGCAGCGGGGGTGACTCGTGTGTTTCTCATGTAGTGAGGATAAAGTACCAGTTTAGGGACCGCCACATGCTTTGGTCAAAGTTCGATGTAACTGGCACGAGTTCTTGTCGTGTGATGGTGGACCCTGTACAATTCCAAGACGGAAAACAAAGGCAGAAATAAAAGGAAACCAGGTGCTAAAACCAACATCTGTTATGGCTGTATTACGAGCCGGTTGCAAGGTTATTGGGATTTTCTTCTTCCGCAAGCAACCAGAAAAAATTCTCGATTGATTGATTAGATTGGTGCCATTGATCTCTCTCTCTCTCTCTCGGAAGAAAAAATCTTTGCGCATCGCATATGGTTGTACATCGATTTTTTTATTCAAATAATATTAAAAAAATTATAAATTTAATATATATTTTAATTTATTTATAAAAATAATATAAAATTATAAAATATCATGTCAAATGATATTTATTTAATAAAAAATATTGTTTTAAATAATATTTTTTTTGCTCCACGTCTTCGTTTTTCATATAATCAAAAATCAAATTTCGCTCCACGACATTTTCGCTCCATCTCCATCTCCGATGGAATAAAAATTTAAAAAAAAATCAAAAATATCATTTCAAATAGCATTTTCAAACCAATCACGTTCTTGATAGCGTCATTTTGAAATGGCATTTACGAAAATAATATTTATTATTAATTTTAAAATAAATTATGAAAATAATCCACCACCTTCCCTGTTAAATTTAATTTTTTACTAATTTATTATTAATTTTAAAATAATTTATGAAAATAATATTCAATTTTTTACTGATTTATTATTAATTTTAAAATAATTTATAAAAATAATATTCTTCAAAAAAATATTTATGAAAATCGAAAGAAAATTGTCCGGGCGACTTTAGGTGCCCTCACGCCATATGAGAGTGCTAAATCACCCAGAAAAATCAAATCATCCAGAAAAATCGTGGTGCGGAAGGAGAGTCGCCATATCAAAGGGCGACTCATAACGCCTTATGAACACCCTCCCTCCTCTCATCCTCTAATCGGATTTGGTCGTCCTTCGGTCTGATCCTCCCAGCTCTCATCCTCTGGTCGGATCCGGATCCTTCCAGCTCTCATCCTCCGATCAGATCCGGTCGTCCTCCGATCGGATCCTCCCAGCTCTCATCCTCCAATCGAATCTGGATCCTCCTAGCTCTCGTCCTCCGGTCGTCCTCCGATCGAATCCGATCATCCTCTGATCGGATCCTTCCAACTCTCATCCTCCGGTCGGATCTGGATCCTCCCAGCTCTCATCCTTCGATCGAATTTGATCGTCCTCCGATCGATCCTCCTAGCTCTCATCTTTCGATCAGATCCGGTCATCCTCCGATTGGATCCTCCCAGCTCTCATCCTCCGGTCGGATCCGGATCCTCCCAGCTCTCATCCTTCGGTCAGATCTGGATCCTCCCAACTCTCATCCTCCGATCGAATCCAATCGTCCTCCTTTGATCGGATCCTCCCAGCTCTCATCCTCCTCCGTCGGATATGATCGGAGGTCATGGTTTGATGATCAGATGTGATCAGATAGAGCCGTCCTACTATAGTAGGGAGGAGATGATCTCCATGCCATCATCATGGATGTGCACTAATGTGAATGGATGCCTGTGACCCAATTTGACCTCTAAACCCTAAATCCTAAATTGGATCAGAGGTTGCTAAGGATGTCGCTAATGTCCAACCAGCACCGTTCTGATGTGCACTTACGCTTCTGATGTGCACTTACGCTTGCATGTTGCAGGCACCTGGCACTCGGACACTGTGCCCTGACCTAAAGTTTTTGTGATCTACCCGTAACTTGCTTGGCACCTGTGATCTGACCTAAAGTTCTCATGACCCAACAGGAGAGCCAGGATATAGACGCCTTGCATCTAGGATGTAGGCGCCTACATCCCAGATGTAGATGCCTACATCTGGATTGTAGGTGCCTACAATTCATATGTAGGCGCCTACATCTGGATTGTAGGCGCCAACATCTGGGTTGTAGGCGCCTACATCTGGGATGTAGGCGCCTACATCCCAGATGTAGGCACCTACATTGGGTTGTTTCGATCCTATTTTAAGGCGGCTTGTTCCACGACTTTTATATATTTTCAAATCGAATTAGTTCAGATCCACTCCATCTGCTTTCCCTTCCATTCCTCTCAAAATCTCTAGCTCTCATCTTCACAACCATCTCCACTCGAAAAATCTCCTTATGCTAAAAACCTCCTTCCATCTCCTTCTCTCCATCTCCTTCTCGGAGCAACCTCCTTCCATCTCCTTCTCAGTCAATGGCTCCGAAAATGCATTTTCCCCAATACCAAAGAGCAAGCAGAAGTGAAGAAAGCAGAAAGGGAAGGAGAAGAGAAGCAAGCAAAGCACCATCACCTTCTCCTTCAAGATCTCCTCCTCCGAGAACTCCTCCTTCAAGATCACCTCCTGCGAGAACTTCAGTAAGTGATAAAAATATTCTTTCTAGTCACATTATTGATATGAATATTTTAGATTCAAAGAGATTTGAGATTGCAAACTTAATTAGAGCTATGGGATAAAAATTTATCTGCACTGCTGAAGCTCCGATATTTATGAAGTTAGTTAAAAAATTTTATAAGAATATTTCATTTGAAGAACATACTGTATCATCTTCAGTGAAGAAAAAAAAATTATTTGGATGATGAAATACTAGGAGAAATTTTAAAACTTTCAACCATGGTGAGCTGCAGGACAGTAGAAGAGATAGAACTACAAGAGTCGAAACTGTTATTGGGGTAGAGGATCATGGTCGGTTTCAGAGAATTCATGGAAGATACTTAAATATTGAAATAAGACTACTCCATATAATTATTTGCTGGATTATACAACCTCAAATTGGAGGATTTGATACTGTAACTAAGAGGGATTTAGCAATTATGTATCATGTAGTCAAATGTGTCCCACTCAATCTTTCATGAATGATAATCAAGGTTATGCAAGAAGCGGTCGCTAGGGTACAAATGTCTCTGCCTTATACAATGATGTTAACCCATGTCTTTAAACATTATGGAGTAAAAATTCAGAATGAGCAATCAACAAAATTAGGTAGAGGTAGCAAAATCAATGAAGGAGCCTTGCACATAATGCATTGATTTAAAATTGATGGTGAGTGGACTAGAAAGGATGGAAGGAGAGAACATGTGGACGAAGATATTTCAGATGAGGAAGAAAGACCTAGGAGTGAAGCAGAACCTTCTTCCAGGAGGAGTGAAGCAGAACCTTCTTCCAGGAGGAGTGAAGCAGGACCTTCTAGGCCTATGGAGGGTATAGAATCGGTTGAGCAAATGAGGATGACTCCAGATATAGTCAGTACAATTTTTTAGAAGGTTGTATCTATTCTTCAGCCATTGTCTTCATGAGAGAGCACTGCACGTATGGATCCTAGTGGGATACATAGTTCTTCTTTGTTCGAGTAAAAAATGGACAATCTTATTTCAGCAGTGCAGGATATCAAACAGGACATTCATAATTTAGTCTGTTGTATCGAAGAATTAGAGAGATATTCGCCTTATACAGATATGCAACATCAGCTAGGCGAGATTATCTGTACTCTTAGAGTGCTCCTAAGTGCGATACAGAGAGAATCAGGAGGAATAGAAAGATAAAATATTCTCTTTACTAGATTGGCTACAGTTTTACAGAATATTATTCGGATCGATCAACAGATGAATATTCTTATTTCAAATCTTTTAAGTGATCAATCCAGTCAATCTCTTCCTAGTCAGCCATCCTCCTCTAGGCCATCCACATCTGCTCGTCCATCCTCATCTGCTCGTCGCTATCACCCTGCTGTTCAAGCTAATTCGAAGGATTAGATTATCAAGATTTTATGTCTTCTGTGGTGCGATGATATAGTAGTTTTTAGTTGTATATGTTATATAATGTAATGATGTAGTACTATATTTTCTTACAGTAATTTTTGATTTATGGTATGAATATATCTTCTTGGTATAAAAGAATGATGTTGAATGGTTAAATAATGTTGAATGGTTAAATGTTGTATATACCATAAAGCATAACATCTAATCACTTGAAATTAAACTAATCTTTGATAAAAGTAATAATTAATAATATAAAATAAAATAAAAATATCAAAAAAAATATAATAAAAGTCTCAAAAATACTAAGTATAAATCTAAAAAATACTAAATCCCACAAGGACGTCGTGGTCGCGGTCGCTTGGATCTTCTCAGCGGTCACTCCTGCTCCTGTATCAGCTGTGATGGCTCCTCCCCCATATCATCATGCTGCTCAGAAATAATCGATGCTGTTAGAGCATCTGCGAGCTGAGTGATCCCCTCATCTGAATATAAGGATGGACTTGGAAAGAAAGTGTTATACTCATGTGACCAACTAGGATCCGATGATGTCATCTGGGGCATGTAGGAAGAAAAAAGTCCTGCCATCTGTGGATCAAATGGTGGTGGCATTTGTGCAGCGTGTAGTGATGACATCTGCGGAATATATGGTGATGGCATATGTAGAACATATGATAACGACGTATATGTCATATCTGGCGCATCAACTGCTCTATGCCAAGGTGCACACCTATCTGGGTCAATATCAATCGCCACCAATATTCTCGAATATGATCTCTCCATCTCATGCAGTATCCAAATCCGTTCGTCCTCATCAGTCGTAGATAAAACACGATGAAAGTCTAATATAAGATCTGACATAGAATCAGTCTACATAATAAAAATAAAATTAGCAATATACTATAACACATAGAATAAAGATATAACGAAACTACATAAAATATTTTACAATCTTAATTATTAGAAGTAAAGACATTGATATAAAGTATAATTTCTGTGGTCTTACCAAAAAACGCACAGCAAAAGTCTCATCCTCATATCCTAGAACTCATACCGAGGCTGTCTAATGACTCGCACTGTAATGCTAAAAAATCAAGTCATGTAGTCCCAAGTATATGGACGGCCTCTCAAAATGTGATCACCATGAACTATGTGATCTCGACGTGCAATCCAAATGGCAATGTACTCTGCATGTCTGATACTTCAGTCAATACGAGCTCTCCCTCGTCGATCAATACGATGAAGTCCCTGGCTTATATCAAACTGCTCTGGGATGTCCTGAATCTGACCAAACTATCACAGCATATGATCGGAAAGATGCCACTCCACCATATCAAAATAAATAAGTGACACCCTAGCAGCCCATATGTCATATCCAACTGTACACATCTACGGCAATAGAGTCAATATCTCATTTATATATGGCTCTCACAAAAATTGATAGAGTTAAAATAAAAAATAAATTAGTATGCTAAATTTTTAATAGATTATGAATACTGTAAAATGATATTTGTAAATAAATCAAATTTATCCGTCTATGTGTATCAATTAATGTATCGAGCTGGCACCTATAAATTTATGCCACTCTCATCGATACGTGGTGAACGTTGAATGTAACATTCCATCTACTTGACAGTGTATTCATATTAAATAAATTTTATCAAATTTAAAATAGTATTAAATTTTAAATAAATAAAATAATATTTTTATACCTATATCTCAACGATCCGTCTAGTCTGAATGGGACATCAGGATCATGCTGTTCTGGTGGCATCTCGAGCAACTGTCGTTGTAATGGACTAATAGTTAGCACCCTCTCTCATGTCCAAATCTGTAAATTTTAAAAAAATCATACATGATATACCCAATCAGAGCTACAATAGAATATTAAAAATATAAATTTTTAATTCATATACCTGTAATAATATAAGATAACCATCAATCTCGCTCTGATCAGTATAAGAATCTCGGTACATAGCCCTGTACAGACAAGCTAGTACTGCACTGCCCCAACTGAGCCTACAAGCGAACTCTAAATCCTTCAATAATGATAAAAACATCAACTTCATCTTGTTCAATGAAGTATCAGATAATAGAACACCACCTAACAACCGTAGCACCTGACCCCTGACATACTGCTGCATCATCTCGTCTAGTGCATCATCCCTAATATAAAAATATCGATAACGATCATCCAAACACTCTATCCTCACTCATGAATAATCAAAAAACTGGATAGCAATCATAAACACAAAGTCTGCCACTTCGGCATAATAAGCGTGGGATCAACTTTGATAACTGGATCGCCATCAACTGGTAGTCCGATAAGGATGCTGACATCCTGTAATGTGATGGTCATCTCGTCGAATAGAAGATAAAATGTATGTGTCTCTGGACGCCATCTTTTAAGCAAGGCAGTAATAAGACTAACGTCCATCTGTATACAATCAATTCGATACACTCCATAAAATTTCAGATATCATAAATAATCTAGCACTCTAGGTGGGATGTACTCTATCCTCCAAAAGTCAGCATCGGATCATCGTAGTCGAAGGTATCTGGACTCCTGCAATAAGATATAATAATTAAATAATGCATACGACTTTAACAAAAAAAATTTATAAAAAATATAAGTAGTAAGAGTATGTTTGGAATGCTTACACCACCATCTAAAATAATCTGTAATCGATGGTGCTCCTGCAATGTAAGAATATTCCTGTCTCGAGGGTTTGAATACTGTGGATCGTAAGCCAACACACGCTAATATATCTAAAATAATGATATATATCCCAAGTGTATTAGAGCATGAGAAATATAATTTTCAATGTATGAAAATGATGATGTCACTAATTCATTACTAGTAAATATCTGATAGCACAATATTATCACATAATACAACTTAAACACACAATACAGTTCATCTCTAGATATAAAACAACATTGAAAATACAATTCCACAAAAATACTTAAAATAATATTAAAAATATATCTTCGGAGCCTTTAATTTCTTTCACTGCTTGAAGTTGAAGTATGTTGAAGTATTCTAGGACAGCGGCGGCAATCATGATCCTATTCTTTACAAATATCACAGTGATTCTTACTTCTTATTTGCCTATCATCCATCTCATTTCGCAGTCTTGTTGATTTTGGTCTACCTTTCTACTTGAATCTCAAACGATGATGATCAGAAATATATTTGAACATATGTGTATGTATCCAATAATCTTCATGTGGTAATAGATTAAACTCGCCACTCCAAGCATTCATATATGCTGTAATTGTATATGCATCATCCACAAATCTACTAAAATGTACAGTAATTTTTTGACACATAGCTAAAATATGTGAACATAGATATTTGTACATGCTCCACTTTTCATAAAAATATTATCTTTCACTTAAAGTAATAGTATGTTAATTTTCTCCACCTCGTAACCCTGCACTTGCTCTCCTCGTAAGCACTTCATATATGTCTCTTTGAAGGTTGAATATCGTTACTCGATGCTGGTTAGCTTTAACTTGATCTTCAGCAATCTTAATAGCAACATGAGGAGTAAAAAGATTATTTGGGTTTTTCTGTACATATCTTAAGGCTTGGACATATCTCATATTAAAATATTTCACAAGACGATAAAATATCATTTGAATACAAGCTGTAATTGTCACATTTCTAGCTCCTCGTAAAATATTGTTAAAAACCTCTAATAAATTTGTAGTTAAGACACCATAGCTAGGCCATCATCATGTGCCAATGTTTACTTCTCTTTTTTTACCTCATACAACCAACTTCAAGCCTCTTCATTTACTGTTCTGATCCTATCCATGATAAAATTATACTTGCGAACTTGATGAGTGCTTTCTGCTTGCCATACTGCTTTTTTGAGTTGCATATTTTTAAAATAAGTGTTGAAATTACTGCAGACATATCTTAAGCAGTATCGGTGATAGGCATATGACGAACTCTATCCAATAGACTCATCTGCAATGGTATTTAATATACCTGGATACCTGTCAGAAATTAAGCATACTCCATTTCTGTCTTTGACGACACATGTTCTGAGTTGGAAAAGAAACCAACTCCAACTGGTGGTCATCTCTTCATCCACAATTGTATATGCTAAAAAAAATATCTCATTCTCTGCATCAATTTCTGTTGCAATTAACATCTTACCTTTAAACTTTTCATATAAGTGCGTGCCATTAATGCTGATTACAGGACGGCAGTGCCTAAAATCCTGGATAGATGGTTTAAAAGCCCAGAAAATATAATTTAAAACTCAGACATCAAAATTTATAGTTTAAAAAAAAATCTCATGAAATAACAGTATCGGAGTTTGTATGTTGGAGTGCAGCTATATAATAGGATAATTTTGCATAAGACGGCTTCCATTCTTCATAAATATCAACCAATGCCTTTTGCTTTCCACACCATACTTTTCTGTATGACACTGTGTATTGAAATTGATCATTAACAGTTGCCACAATAGCTTTAACTCTAATATCAGGATCCTTTTCAATAATATGTCGGACTAGTGTGTCATTCTTTCTTTCACTGACATATTTGTGGTTTTGACTCAAATCTGTAAACAAACAAGTATGAGGATCCTCATATTTTATAATTTAAAAATATCCATACTTTTTCAACAATGCAGTACGTAGCCTCTATTTATAATTTTATATATTACTTGATGATGCACATCGTACGGACCACAACTTTAAATGTGACTGAACTACATTGTATGTTCCATACTTCATAATGTGATAAAGATCAACAACTCTCTTTAGATAATCTTTACTCTCAAACATTAGATCTTTAGAAAATTTAGTCATCGAGGAGTTTCAAAATTGATAGTTAGAGTTCAATCTTCGACCAGTGCTAACACAACCACCATCATCTAAATTTATATTATTAAAAAATTATGAGGATTCATGCAAATGAGATTGAGATTTTTTTACATTAATATCAGGCTGAACATCTTCATCACCATCTTCATCTTTATCATCATCATCATCGCTACTGTCCTTATCCATCCAATAGTCTTCATCCTCACTTTCATCTGATTCAAAATTTAAATTATCAGAATTTATTCCACCGCCTACCCAGTCATCATCTCCTATATGAGTCTCGTATCCTGCACTTATTACTACTACTTCTACCATAAGAGAAGTCACCATAACTGAAGACATCACAGGAGAAGTCATCATAGGATTTTAAATAATTGGACAACTAAAACCAGCAGTAGTAGAATATTGTTCTGCAAACATGATCTCAACACTATCG
This sequence comes from Elaeis guineensis, assembly GCF_000442705.2. Classification (NCBI taxonomy): domain Eukaryota; kingdom Viridiplantae; phylum Streptophyta; class Magnoliopsida; order Arecales; family Arecaceae; genus Elaeis; species Elaeis guineensis. The sequence goes on along the minus strand of NC_025993.2, from coordinate 164,608,977 downwards.
GTTTGCACCATTGAAGTTACTAAAGGAGAGGAAGGCCCAGAAGTATTATCATCTTGGGTTAAAAGCCGACTATAGTATCCAAAACTAGGTACATCTTCCTTTTCAATATATAATTCTAAAAATCGACATTCTGAATATTTCAAAAAAAATGTCAGTATTTTTTGAACATCTTCATCGTCGTCAATTGGAACTAAAATATACTTACTCTGCATTAACTGTCCCGACAGATTAGGAGATCTCTATTTCAATTTGAGTTCATATTTTTTTGTCTACAAGAATACTACTGTATAAATAGTCCAATAATTCTTGACATGATAATAATGAAGATATCCTAATCATCCAGTTTGCAGAGTGACTGTACTGCACGCCAGCTTCATCATTCTGTATTATGCCATCATAATACAATAGTAGATGAATCCGAATACTGACCATTTTCTAACAAAAATCTATGACAATATCAAAATTAAAAAATTTGATATTAATAATTATTTTATCATTTCAAATGACTTATATGATAAATGCATCATATCATCAACTAATAGGCAAAAATAGATCCTATCCCATTTAAAAATTGTATCAATTCTATAAGTTAATCACAGTAATCAAACGATATACAATAGGAACTGAAAAAAATTTCGACAGCATTTCTTCTTAGTTCTTCCCACACAGCCAAAAATGTGTGAGGAGAACTAAAGAAAAATACTATCTGAAATTTTTTTCTAACCCTCTGCATATCGTATGATTACTGTAATTATCTATAGAATTAAATATAATTTCCAAACTATCCAAACTGGACAATCAATTGGCCAATATATATATATTTTATGGCATCCGTACAAAAATATATAATTAAATTATAAAAATCTCTCTAAGTTTAGGTCGAGATTATACTTAAGTCCAGTATTTTGAAAAATATACACCTACAGCACGATATTTACGAAAAATCTATAATTTAATCCCCACCTTAGGTGGTTACGTGTAGATTTTTCGTAGACGTTAGGGATGTAGATGTAGGTTTTTCAAAATGTTGAACTTATGTGGTAATTTCGACCTAATCTCAGAAAAATTTTTATAATTTATTCATATATTCTTGTGTATGGATGCCGTAGAATATCCTACATTGCTTAACTGACAGGTCTACTGATGCCGTAGAATATTTAAAATTCTTAAATTAGCCAACAATATTAACCAAATTGAGTTTAACTCAGGCAAAATAATAAAAAAAATAAAATAAATAAAAAAATATGATGGTGGTGGGGTTGGAGGGTCGGCGGGAAGACACTGGACAGAGGCACTGGGAGGGGGTGCCACGACGAAAGGGGAGGGGGACCCGTCAGGGAGGGTGAGGGGAGGCGGGTGGGGAGGGGGTGCGGTCGCCGCTGGGGCGGCTGTCGTCGGGCCAAAGGGGGGGCGGGGCTGCCGCCAGCCGGGGGCCGGGGGGCTGGGGAGTGGCCACCACCGGCAGATGGAGAGAAGAGGGGGAAGAGGAGCTTACCGGCACGGAGAGAAGAGGAGAGATCGGTCCCATGTCGGAGTCACCACCGGAGAGGGGGAAGAGGGGCTTTCCAGGTAGGTATGCTTATATATATATATATATAGGATAAACGCTATTGCAAATGACGTTTTTGAAAACATCATTTCACCTTATGCTTTTTTTTTTTATTCTTATGTCCTGTCCTTTTTTTTGTTCCTGTGTCCTGTCCCTCTTTTTTTTCTTTGTTCCTACGACTGATGTGGGACTGATGGGGGAGGTGCGGGGAATGGATCTTTGAAAACGCCATTTCACTTGTCGCTTTTTTTTTTTTATGGATTTCATGGGGGATGGAGGAGGTCCATGGGGGATGGGGGAGGAGGTGACGTGGAATGAAGAATCGTCATTTGAAATGATATTTTCTATTAGAAAAATATCATTCCAAATTGCATTTTATGGTTTTGCATTAGTTTTGTAAATAAGTTGAAAGGTGCATTAGTTTTGTAAAAAAAAAATTATATTATTTGGATAATGGACTCGTTGTACACCACTCTATCTGTTTGAAGCACGTAGCCATTATTTTTCAAAATATATTTAATATCTATAATTTTATTTTTTTTATTTTAAATAATAAAAATATTTTTTTTTTGAAAAAATTACGATATCCTGTGACCATATTATAATATCCTACGTTCAAATTATAACTTTCTGCAAAACAGCAAATTATAATTTGGCCAGAAAATATAATAAGGAAAGGAGAGATATTTTTATTATTTAAAAATTTTATCAATTTTCAATAATGAAAATATTATTCTCTCTTTATGACTTCTGAAAAAAATTATGACTTCCTGTTATATAAAAAGTCATAATTTAACTATAAAATATCATAATATGGCTATAGAATATTATTTTTTTCAAAAGAGAAAAAATATTTTCATCATTCAAAATTTCAAACAAAAAAAATAAAATTATAAATATTAAATATGTATGGAAAAATGATGGCCATGTAGCCTAATAAAATTGGATGGTGCATTATTGTTGCACCGCCACGTATGGCGCACAAAGAATTACTCCTCTCAAAATATAAAAAACTTGGACCAACATGACCAGATGGATTGGCCTTATTTAACTGTAATTTCTATTTATCTTCTAATTTTTTATTTTTTTTCTTAATTATTGGACATATGCGCCCTAAAACCAAGGTGAATAAGCCACATATAGACCTTTATTCAACTTGAATATGAAAAATGGAGGATTGACCTTTATCTTATTTTTAAGACATTGTAGAAATTATTTTTAAAAAATAAAATAAATTTAACTTTGATTATACTAGATATAAATTGGATTTGCATTAGTTTAGATCAGACCCGAACTGCCCCACATGCACTCCGACTCTTAAAATTTGGGTGAGGTGGCAATAGTGGCCAAAGACGATGATAAATTAACTTCGCATTTTTTGTTTAAAGTATTGCTAGATATTCGTGATATGTGCAAAAAAAAAAAAAAAAAAAGTCAAAAGCTTGCCAGCAGAGAGAGATCATGCGAGTTAGAGCAGGAAATTTTGAGAGGACTAGCCTAGGGATGGCCATGGATGGGATCTGACTAGGCTCAGATTAAGTCAGCCTTGGCCCAACCCAAAATGACCTACCTATCTTTATTGCATCAGTTTTTAGTCCAATCAGTCACGAACATTGTGGTCATAATCGAACATTGTTCATTGCTACTTCCCTTTTATACAACAATACGGTATACCAACTCATATGATAGCTAATCCTTCAAATAGCATTATCGCTTTGGAAGGCTTGCGCCTCTTTATAGCTGGCCCGTCGCTTTCCTCGACCATCCACGATTAAACTGTCGTCCCTCGTCCATTTTGTTGGTACTACACGTAGCCTTCAAAAGTCAAGCGAAGGGGCGGAAAAAAAGCGAAGAAAGAAGCCGGCAAGATAAAAAGTTTTATTTTGTATGACAGCTTTGTGGGTGGACATCCTTCAGTCGGCAGGCATCGAGTCATTAATGTCCTCAACCGAAAAAGCAACCCGTGTGTGACCGGCACAACCACACGTAGACAAAATTAGGGGTCGCAATCGGAGATCCTATACGCATCAGATTAGATGTTGCTCCAATTAAAAATTCATCAATCGGAAACAATTAATTATTAAATAAATTAAAAAATTAAAATTAAATTTGATTTATTAATTAAATAAGTAACCCAATTCGATTCATATAATCTATTCTATTAAACAAATCAAGATTAATTAAAGAGAATAAATATATTAAATTTTTAATAGATTAAATAAATTTAAATGCACTAAACAGGATAAGTAAGTTGAATTACAAACAACAGAAATATGTTAAGAAGATCTTGAACAGATTAACTAGACAACTCAATTCAATTATTAAATAAATTAAAATAGATTAAATAGATCAAAAATTTAAATTTAAATTTAATCTATTTAAATAAGTTTAGATGAATTGATTTATTTATAATTCAAAATAATTTATATCAAACTCAAATCTATTTAAAATAAATTATTTATAAATTATAAGAGTAGGTCGGATCATAAATTGATGTTCATAAGCAGATTGCTCCTAATTAGAAAACAACTACCGTGACTACATGCAGCTACGATGAACTGAACTTTTGAGATGCTCGGAGGAGTACATATTCATACGAGTTCTGTTTTTCTTTCTTTCACAAAAAGTCAGAGCTAAAGAGCCCATCTTTACATTAAGATGGTATTTGATGCATTACATAGATAATATTACTATGGTAATGTGATTACAGAAGGAATTTGATTACCTGATAAAATTATAGAAAATCTTATATTACAGTATTTGATATGTACAGTACTGTTGTTGTAAAATTACAAGAAATCCTATATTGCAGTATTTGGTATACAATTTAGATTACATAGAATATAAGTTAATTTTTTTAAAATACTCACATCTTTTCTTATTGATTATTGGCTATTTTCTAGAGAGACAACTTAATTTTAAAATCAACCATTTTTTATGACATCATCCATTATGTTTTCTTTTCTATTTTCACCAACTGGAACTATCAATAATTTATTTTGATTTATTTTGATGGGGCTATTTTGGTCATAAAATTATCTTATTGAAAGATTGTAAGATTACATATAATCACATAGCCACTTCTCCGTAGACAATCAGATTATCTTCTTTTGACGTAATGCTTATTACATGTAATGCAATATTATCTGTGAAAGTAACGAAATAGAACAGTATAATCTGACTATCTATTACAAAATTACATATAATTCTATCAGGATTACATGCTACCAAACTCTCTCTGAATGGGTTCTAAAAATGTTAGATGGGATCATATACATCAACCATTATATTGATTTGGCCAAGAAGAAATAAACTGAAGGTTTGCGAAATTGAGTTTGAGTAATGCAACAGAGAAGCCTGGTTGTACATTTGAAATAGAAAAATGGCTACATTGGAGATGCACGGTCAACATTGATTTGGTCTTGTCAAGACCTATAACTTATACGATGTGGTTCAATATCCTTGACACGATGAGGACTGTTAGAGATCTAATTTGTCAATTTGACTATTAACCTAAGGTTATTATCTATTAATATGATAAGATTTGTATTATGTCATGACAAACCTATTAAACAAGTTCGTACCATGGAAGTTAAATGGAAAACTTGTAATAACGAGCTCTTGAGAAGAACACCTTATGTTCCTCACTAGAAAAGAACATATTATGGCTCCAATTTGTTGGTCATGTGGTGTTTGTCCACTTTTTCTGCTAGTAGGCTTAAGGTGGCTGCTGATTAACTTGTTTTTTCAACTTTTCTTTCTCTTTTTTTTTTTTTTTCCTACCAAAAAAAAACTTTTCTTTCTTCTTTCCCGTTGAAGGTGGACAAAACAATCACCATTTCATTGGCAGAAGAATCTTGGGGGCACAAAATATTTTTTTTTTTTAAATCATATTGTCTAATATGATGGTAGATTAAAAGAAAATATGAAGGATCTGGAATTGTTTTTTTCCCGGCATGCATCATTGGACGGCGCAATAGCTATCTACCTTGCGATCTGTGCAGATAGATAAAAGTAAGGATACAAAATACTTTGAGAGCTGTGCAAGATATGATCCAACGGTTGATGATCAGTCATTGTTTCACGCGAAATAAACTAACTCGAACCCATCGGCCTAAGCCGGTCCTTTGTGTGAGCTTTGCGCGGAGCCGTTCCAATTTTATTGAATAAATATTTTCTATAAGACGTAATTGGAATTCCAAGCCCAACTCCAGAGTCTCCAACCCAACGCAATAAGCTCCCTGTTTTCTATTCCATCCTCCCCTGTTCCTCGTCTTCTCCCCGTTCCATCCGAAAGGTAAGAGGAAATCAAATCCCCTCTCCCCTTTTCCTCACTCTCCTCGGCACCAAAACTACGTTTCCTGTTTAAACCTTGTTCTGGAAATCTAGCGTCCGGATTTCCTCGCCGGTAACAATCCTATGCCGCTTCAACTCAATCCCGAACCCTAAAATTCTACTCTGTTCCCCAAAGGTCCCATCTTTCTCCCTCTACTCCCCTTCGCTCCACTAAAATTCCCAAAAAAATCCCACCTTCTTCCCAATCCGTTTAGCCCGGATCTCTTCTTCCTTCTCTCCCCTCTTCAAGCAAACTTAAAAATTCAAATCCCTTCGTCATTCGTCAAAAGATTGGTTTCCGACGCCTGGTTCGCGTTTGATACCCCAAAATCCTCCGTTTTTCCTCGAAAAGATCGGATCTTGACGTCTTGGTTGTGTTCGATACCCTAATTTCCCTCCTTTTTCCCCAAAAAGATCGGATTTTCGTCACTTGGTTGTGTTCGATACCCCAAATTCCTTCGTTTTTCTTCAGAAAGATCGAGTTTTCGCCTTGTTTTTGTTTGATACCCGGAAATCCTTCGTTTTTCCTCTCGGAAGTTTACACCTGGTTTGTGTTTGATTCTAGGGCGAGACACAACGGAATGGATCAGCAGGGCCATCCCACCCCTCCGGTGATCGGCGTCGCCGCCCCGGTCCCCTACGCCCCCGCGACGGCCGCCGGTGGCCCCTACCAGGCCTACCAGCACCTCTACCACCAGCAGCAACAGCAGCAGCAGCAGATGCTGCAGATGTTCTGGGCTGACCAGTACCGCGAGATCGAGCAGACCACCGACTTCAAAAACCACAGCCTGCCCCTTGCCCGTATCAAGAAGATCATGAAGGCTGACGAGGATGTGCGCATGATCGCCGCCGAGGCCCCTGTCGTCTTTGCCCGAGCCTGCGAGATGTTCATCCTGGAGCTCACCCACCGATCCTGGGCCCATGCCGAGGAGAACAAGCGCCGCACCCTCCAGAAGAATGACATCGCTGCTGCCATCACCCGCACCGACGTCTTCGACTTCCTCGTCGACATTGTGCCCAGGGATGAGGGGAAGGAGGACATGCCCCGCGCCCTCGGGGCCCCGTCAACCGACCCCCTCTCCTACTACTACGTCCAGCAGTAGCTGCTGCCCGCCAATGTGAGTCCTGCCAAACTATCTCTCCCCTTTCCTATGTGTTTTGTTTGCTTTGATTGGTAGCTTTGGTGTGGAATGTGGAGAATTGGGGGGATTGGTCTGTTGTAATGAGGCTGGAATTGAATACAAGAAAAACTAATTATTCAATTAGATTTTGCTTGTCTGGTCTATTGTGGGCTTTATGTGGATGGGTTTTCTTTTGTTCAAATTTGCCCATCTGTTTCAGTATATGTTTAGTGACAGATGTGTCTCATGCTGTATGTCACGGTAATATCTCGTGATGGTTTGTTACTTATGGGTCTGATAGATTGACAGAATTGATGTGTGTATTTTTGCACATTATTGGAAGACAGGAGCACCCTGGTTAGGGTGATTGTTGATTTAGCTACTGCATGATTTAGAGTTGGAAAATTTGTTGACACTTATGATGAATAATTCATTTAGCTGCAGGATTGTTGATGTCATTGTTTATGAACATGATAGAAAGAAAAGGATAATCCTGCCCCTTTATTTTTTCCCCTAATCACCTCTAACTTTTATGTTGTTTACTACAGTTATAATCAATTTTATGCATCCATAGTTTTGAGGTTGTTATTAGGACTTAAAACATTTAGTCTGTTATGTTTGCCGCATCAGTATGCTCGTTGGTTATTGATTTGATTGGCTATCAAGCTTAGTTTAACCGATGTGTTATAGTTTAAGTTACGTTATGAATGTTGCTAACAAGATACATTTGATTTATGATTTCTTTATCTTTTTAGTGGGGAAAGGACTTATTAAATTAAAGGTTCAAAATACCAAGGTGATATCCAAATGATGTGCAAGTAGCTAGTTAAAATGTAGAATGTATGTATGTGTGCATGCACACATGCAGTATAAAAACCGAAAAAAAAAAAAGGTGCAACCAACATGGAGACCCACAAATCAGTGGTGCATTTAAGTCTTTTAGTTGCTTTAATCATCCATAGACATTCTAGTTCCTGCTACATTTTGATGTTGGTGAAGGAGTTAAAGATCCTTTTTCAAACGTTGAATTCTGTAATTGGTTGTTGCATTTGTTATTGAGCCCTCACTCTAAATTCTAATGTTTTAGGACCACAAAAGGCTCTTTGGTAATTTCATAATATTCTACTAGGCATCTTATGAATGCAAGTTCTATATGTTGTGAGCTTTATAATGACAGGTGATAACTTAGAATTGTCTTTCACTCATTGGACATTATATACGTGATATAAGGGAAGCCTGTTTATTTTTGGTTGTCTGCTAGCGATGTTTAGCATAATAACATACTTATGAGTTGACGTAAAGGAAGACCTGTTGATTTTTTTTGTTCTCTTCTAGCGACCTCTAGTGTGATTGTGGGTGCTATTTTGGCACTTAGTAGTTGCTTATTTTACATAGAGGACTAGGGAACCTAGGAAAGTATTAGTCACGTCTTAAACAGTTTACTTCTTATTTAATAGATGTCCCCAAGTTTGCAAATGTCCTTGAACATCTTCTACAATATCGGCTGGAATACATTGACATGTATAATATAAAGAATTGTTCTCTGGGGCTTTCATTCAAATTTAAAATTGGGACATTTCTTGCATGCTGGTAGTGTCTAGCGAGATATAAAAGCATGTCCATGCATAGAGCACGCACATGGAAATTGGTGTGTGTTTTATTTTTTTTATCTATATTTACTTAGATTGAATTGGTCATGTACCTTGTAATTGTGAAAGATATTTTAAAATATGATGCCTAATATTGAACATGAATCTTGATGTGTAGTTTTCAAAGTAGTTGTCTTTTAGGAGTCCTTTTTTTTTCCCCTCACAAACACATGTAGTTGTAGGACCTGCCGAGCTGCCCTGGCATGGAAATACTGTCTTTTAGAACTATGTTTACCTGATCTAGGTGCATAGTCTTTTTCAGGTAGATCCTAACTTAAGTTTAGAGAGGTTAAAAAAACTTAAATCACAAACATGGTTATAACATTTTTATAGATAAAATTTGGAGGAAGAAACCAACATTCTCGTCAGCAAAGGGGATCTTCAGTTCATGTTTGTGATATTACATTTAGTGAATGAAGTTTCTAGTTGAGGTGATTTGTGAACTGACACAATAAATGATCTAAATACTAGTTCTAAAGAATTATCATGGTATCATGAAATCCTTAAGATGCTTGTTGTGAATTGCTGCCGACGACATTTGTATTTGTGTGCCTTGGGGTGAAGAAGGGTGAGATGATTAGCTCAATTTTGCAAATATTTAATGTCACATTACGTATAATATTTTTAAAGGATGATATATTTGTTGGGATCTACAGAATCATCTATGCTGCAGACAAATATGCAAAATGGGGGATCTGATGGTATTGTTAACTTCATTTCTATGATTTGTGGTTAGCAGGATTGTATATTTAACTATGAAAATATTTGGTTAACCTGTTGCAGTTAATTTTGGTAAATTAAGTCAAGATTTGTTTTCTTGTGGCTCTACAAAATAATATATGCTGTTGTGAAATATTTAATTTGTTGACATTTACATCACTGGTACTGTGATAACACAAGGAACACATGTGCAAGATCTTTGCAGTGCAAAAGCTGGAATGAATTCAATAGTGTTTATTATCTGGATACTGCAGATTGATAGTGATTTGGTTTTTTAATGCCTTGAACTTTCTACTGGAAATGAATATCTGGATACATGATATCAACAGTAATTGGCTGCTGACATTATTTAGAAAGAATACTTTTAGATTTGCTGGAATTGTAGTATTGCTGCCATTGCAATATAGTGTTGACTTTTATTCGATTCGAACTGCACTTTTATAATGGTTATAGGCTTGTAGCTTAAAAAAGGTATGAAAAACATATAGATGATTATGACCCCTTCCCTTTCGGATAATCAATCAAGTCATTAACCTATGATATGGATTGCAAGGGTGTACCTGAATAAACTTTGAGCCCATTACTTAGGTTGCTTTTACAGTCTTAGTACTCTTCGATGTTTGTGATCATAGGGGGTTGAAAGTTGCTTTTGAAATGATGGTAATGTCTAATGGAAAATCTAAAACATTCATCTCTATTTATCTCATAGTGACTGAAGTACATTTCACTTCAATGGACTGCACTTGTGCCCTATATAATCCAAAGAATGAAAATATCTACTACGGCTAATAATAGATCTGGAGAATCCAAATATACATCTGCATAAATTTATCTAGTATTCTCATGAAACTTCTATTTTACATGTTATTAACATTTTTAGGTGGACATTTGGGGCATCTGCCATTTGCTTGGGTCTTTATTCATGGTGGTGTTGATATCTTTATAATGTGTACGTGTATAAAGTCATCCATCACAGGAGAAGTTAGCAAATTTATTCTTTTCTTTTTGCAGTTCAAATCTTGTAGTCGTGATTGTTGAATCTTAAATTCATTTATCACGTGATTTATGCCCATTTGAACATCTGTGCAGAAGTTCCCATTGAATGTTATCTGAACAGATTTGTTGTCACTGAAGATTCACTTAATGCTAGAATTATATAAAAAATTTAAACACGTTTGGGCTTGTCATATTATGTTGTTCGGTATGTCAAATTATACCAAAAAATGTCGCGTCAGTGGAAGCACTGATGTGGTAGTGGAGGACAATGCCAGTCCCCAACAATTTATCATGCTTCGAATTTGTTGCAGATGCTTCAAGATCCGTGTTCTACCACAGTGCAGATGCTTCAGTGCGAATAGACAGGTTATAGGAACTACCGTGATGATATTAAAATAATAGAAACACGAGGAAAAGGAAGAGAGAGAAGAAGATGTGGAGGAAGGACTTTTCCATTACTCTGAGAGAGAGAGAGAGAGAGAGAGATTGAAACATTGTATAAAACATTATTATTATTGGTAAAATTATATAAAACAATTTGTACATATTGAGCACAAAAATGTGGCAAGATGGCTCAAGTATGATGTCTATTGACTTGTCATTCGTGCAGATACTTGTCCTTCTAGCTGTAAACATGGTGATGTTTTTAGGTAATTGTCCATAGGAAGTGTTATCATATCTGAAATCATCAAATGTTGTCATTAGTTTAGTGTTATCATATCTGAAATCATCAAATGTTGTCATTAGTTTAGTGCATTTCAACTAAAACCTGAGAAGTTGTGGCCATATCATCTGATCATATGCTTGGCTTGGCTGGTCACACTGAGATTCAAGAAGGTTGCATCATTTGATTTCTTTCTTCGCACCGATGGTTTCGTTACATTATCTCATGCTTTCATGTTTGGCTGTAACAGCAGAATTGAATTATCACATATCCTATGACAATTACCATGAGGCCCTTCCTCGACTATTCCCATGTATTCTACCAGCTGGTGGTCGATGGTTTGATCGAATAAGAATCAGAAATTCTTAGATGATGCATCTCCTAGTTTTGAACTGTGTACTGGGTAAACAACTGACTGGAGCAACAAACCCATGGTAAGGGCATCACTCCATCTCCTCCTCAATAATTGTAGACTCTCATCATACCGGACACATGACAATCATGTTTCTGGACTCTGCAAGTCCCTACACCTAAAAATTTGCGGACTTCTGCAATAATTGTAGACTTTCTCATCACATTTGACAAATGACGATCTTGTTTCTGGATGCCGGCTTAATCATTGGGGTTAGAATTTCCAGCAATGGCTGAGTAATGCTCCTGCATTGCTTCCTAAGAAATAGTCGGACGATCAAAACCGTGATCTCTATAAAGCAGCCATTTGCTAAGGAGAAGCGATGATATGGATGAAGTTGAGATATTCCTCAGCTTTCGTGCGCTGGCTGTTTGATTTCTTGGTCTTTTATGTGCTTTGATCCTACCATGATGACACAGGATAAGGAAATCACTGAAAATTGGGTCATTGTCATCTCAAATAAGCCTATCGGGTTTTTCTCGGATGCAGAAAAAGGAATTCAAACCTCACAAAAGATGCATGCCAAGAAAAACCAAGGTCCTGCCAATTTATTGAATTGGAGAGAAACCGATTGCCTTATGAGCGAATCTAATCAGTCAAAAACGAATGAAAAGAATTGTTATTCCCAACCATGAGATAAATTTGAAACACAACCACCTTTAGACGATAAAACTAATGCTGATTCCATCCCTAAAATGAGGAAAAGGAAATAAAAAACAGCCGCTCTTCTGCAAAGCTCCAGCTAAAATTATAAATAACATTAAAAGGAATACGGTGTTTCTTTGAGTAACCACCATAAAAGAATGCACACTGTCCAAGAAACACATGCATGCATGCGCAGCACAACCTGAAAAAGAAAAAGAAGCAGAACAAGACACGGATGAAAGAAACAATGCCACACAGGTTAAGGCAAAAGCCTCCCTAGCACATGGAATTGCAGTGCAGAATTTTTTTTTGTAAACAAATATGCGCAAATCAACTCAACTCATTCTATCATGTGATTTCAACAGTATTCCATCCATGTTTCTACCAGGCATTAATGGCAAAAGCAATATCCAATAGACTGTCTTCCTTCACTGGCTATTTTTGCAGCTCGAATAAGCTGCATTCAGATATATGCACCAGGAAATCACAGGAGCTATCAGCATCCACATAATCAAAGGATTTAATCACCAAGGTCATAAATAAGATTGACAACTCTTATTGAGGACGATCAACTACCCAGACCTGCTTCAGGGGGCTGCAAGCTACTGTCTCACAGTTTTATAAACAAACCCGACTGGTTTTTTCTATATAACCCCCACAATGGTAACCAAACTGTAAAGTGCAAGCACATGACTGTCCATTAAGACTACAAGGATGCATTTTTGTTCTTCACCTGGTAAGGCACATACATAGGCAGACTCCACAACCCAAAATGATCTATATCCCATGATGTCCAACCAACCCCCCTCAGTAGTAGGAACAAGTACTTCAGAGAGAACCCAAGTTAGAGCATGCATTGTCCCATTGCACAGATTGTTAATGGGAGCATGGATTTGATATTGCAACCCTTATGAAGATTTGGCAGTAACAGGGCAGACAAAGATGCTCCCAGAAAGAGAGGCGGCAAGATAATCTCAATCTACACCCTTGTCTTGGCTCTCTTCATGCTGAGGCTGTTGTGGAAGGGGGATACAGAAGGTGATGTGTGTGGAACATCTTCACGGATTGTTCCATTGAGCATAGCAAGCTCTCGAAGCTGCTGCTTTTTGAAGAAATCTAGCGATTCATCCTGTATTTAGAGAAAAGAAAAAGGAGGATTGTGTGACAGACATGATAATACTTGAACTACGGTTAACCAAGAACTTAGTGGATGAGGAAAACGGGAATTAGTTTTTGGAGGTGGGGAAAGGAAGCAATACCACAGGCTTCACTAGGTCTTCAAGAATGTCACGAGCTTGCATCAAGCGAGCATCAATAATTTCAACTGGCAACTCTGCTTCTATGAGTATGTGAAGGGGCTCATTCAGATGTTCGTATCCTGGCTTTCCCCTCATTGTTTCCTCCTGCAAATTAACAATACATGAGAACTGGTTGTGCCAGTAAAAGTAGAAAGAGTAACACCTCTGGTATTGAGGCAAGGCACGTAAAGAAATTGACAAGCAAAGACTATTGTGAGGGTGAATAAACCAAAGTCATTTCAAGAGGCAGAATAACAATTGTCCATTTCAATTTTGTCTAGCCATTTGCTTTTTTCCCTTGTAAAAACTCTCATTATTACTAGTAAAGGCAACTCTTCATTGTACTGCAGTCGCATATAAAAAACTGGGCGTAAATCCCAAAACATGAGCAGATTATAAAAAACATAAGTAATGAAATTTTTGTATTTAAGCAATATCATTAAACTAGAATTCCCTGAAGTCCACATCTCACAAACTCTTAAAAAAATGAATGACCTGTTTTTCATCATAAACCGTCATCAAAATGCTGAGCTATTGTAGCTTCACTAGTAGGATAACCAAACAGTGTGCCATCTAATTTCAAGGTATAGGGTATGGACAAACATACAAGTACAAACTTAAAACCTGAAGTTTTCCCTTTATCATATAGCATCAACATATAGATGTTGTGAACAGTATTGTTATCCTAATCTCATATGTAGATCATCGAACTCTAAATTTTTACCATCCTTTTATTAACAACTATATGCCCACAACCAACCAGGTCAAGGAGTGCCTAAGCCACAAAAATAATAAAAAAATAATAATAATAAAAATCCAACAACAACAACAATGACATGTAGCAAGGAGTAATCCAATAATAATTACTCAGGTGTCCCCTATTTTACATTTGACTTAATGTTGCAGGATCAAATTAGAATCATTAGATTGTTGTAAGTGCACTGACCCACCATCTGTTTCTCTAGTAAGTGTGGCAGTTAAAAATTTCACTTCAGAAGCATCTTAGAACTCAAACAAACACTTCCCTACTCATAACACTAATTTAGAAAATAATCAAATTGCCAGACATGGCATCACATTTTGAGTCTAATCAACAGATTTGCTATTTGCATTCACATTAACTTTTCAGCAATGTAGTATAATTTCTAACTGAACGTATCCGATCTGCCCAGGCCTTCTAGACATAAATGGCCAATATAATTTACACTTGTTTGCTTGCATCAACTTCCTCCGGTATTCTAGTTATGGTGGTTTTACGTAGTAGATGCATGCTAAGATTAATAGTGACGCATGTATCTAAAAACAGTAATGATCAAAGCATAATTCTTACTCGTACAGGATCTTTGATGCTGCCTCGTCCTCTAATTAGGACACGACATTCAGTACTTGCTTCCATTCGCTTGAGAGAATTGCCTCTAGGACCAAGAAGCCGCCCGACAAAGTTGTACTGTAGAACAATTTAAAAGAATCTCATGAATGCCTTCAAACATAGTCAAAAGGCAACATAACAGAAAAGGAAAAGATTGTTGCATACATTTGGGTATTTATCCACAGGAATATCGACCCTTAACGTTTTTTTGACAATGAGACCTGAGCAGCTGCCTTGCTGTCCAAGCCAGCCATGTGCTGATGAAGGCTGTAACAATCCTAACCTCTGCAATTTAATAAAGATGTTAAATGAGAAGCTACAAAGAGCAACAAATAGATTTGAAAGGAGTGTATATTGATACAAGGATCTGTCCTTCACATGTGGTTTGGCTTCTACAATATTGAATGCAAGTATTGGATATGCATGTGAAAAACAAATAACCACACATTATTATTAAGGTTGAAAAAACAGTTTAAAATCACATGTGAAGAAGAAAACTTTGCACTCATAAAGCATATTAATAAAGGCATATAAGAAAGAAAGACTCATGGGTGCAGTCAGATGTTTCAGAAGCATTCTGCTTCTAGAAACCACATGGTAAGGCTCCAGGGTCACCCTGTAAAGGGACTAAGAGTAGAGACCAAAAATAGCCACTGCTTATATATAATAATGAAGGAAAAAAGAATCAAGCAGCTACCACAATACCATTAAGAAGACAAAAAACCTGATGCTATTAAGAAATGCAGAAAAGAACCATATACGTTGCTGCAATTCATGACTCACCAAACATAAGATTGAGGGATACAATTCTGACAGGCAGACTGAGTCATTATAAATCATTTTAAGTTTGAGATTATAACAGAAGAAAAGAAGTAAACTTGTGAACAGTAAATATGTTAAACACCAGGTCACACAGGCCCACTGATTCTAAATGTTAATGTCACAAAACCAGTCACAGAAACAATAGTCTATTCCATAGGATGATGCTTAGTAGTTAGTACAATTACTTTCAAGTTCAAATGAATGTAAGACACTGTATCAAGGAACAGACACGAGACAAGAGAAGTCAGCAAAGTGAATATGCTAAGTCAAAAATGCAGCCACTCGATCAGGACAATTAATCAGGTTGGCATGAATTGCAAGAACTTATGTCCGAAATGCTTCTGGTGAACAGTAAATTAGATGCAAAAGAGAGTTATGTTAATGGTTAGTATCCGTACTTCTGGTTGAAATGGTGATGCCCACCCATTCATATCAGCCGCTCCTCCGTTCGAAAATAGTCCTCCAGTGGTCAGCGGGCTACCATGTTCCAGCCCAGTTTGATCTAAAAGAGAGGCATTTCCCAACAGTGTGGTTACACGCATAATTTCTGCTCCACAATTTCAATTCCAAGCATAAGATGCACCAGTTA
Source organism: Elaeis guineensis (assembly GCF_000442705.2). Lineage (NCBI taxonomy): Eukaryota > Viridiplantae > Streptophyta > Magnoliopsida > Arecales > Arecaceae > Elaeis > Elaeis guineensis. Next base: position 164,592,808 of record NC_025993.2, on the reverse strand, counting down.
GCTTTTTTTAAGAAATTAGTTAGCAGTAAATGGACAGGCATGGGTCAACTAAATGGGTGCCCAAAAATCAGTACTATATCAGTCTAAAAATAGCAATTGTAATTTCGAAAAAAGGAAAAAAATAAGCATGACAAAAATTCATAATTTGCTTATTAGCTATCCGATAAGTTAAGGAGATATTACGCAAATAGAAATACGTAATACCACCATTAAAAAATGGAAGGGCTTTAATTGCTGCATGGGAAAAATACACTGTATTAACTAATATCATAACTGTTACCTTTAAATTACCTAAAAGAGTACCACAACCAAGACATTGCAGTCTCACTGCAAAATAAAGCAATCCGATATATAATGAACTAGATAATACAATGCATACCAATCTTACGCTATGACTTAGAAGAATGTTTGTTGTCCTAATACCATGATCATGCACTATCTAAAAGTAAATGAATAAGGCACAAAAAACTTTTCGAAAATTCAGGGAGGCAAAAGCATTGTTTCCACTCTCCAGAATTTACAACCCAAATCTATTTTTTTATAAATTAAAAAATCAGACAACCTATACTTATGATTTACACTTCAGGGTGACAGAATTGGACATTGAATGACTTTTTGATGACAAAAATCTAGATGTAGCAACTCTGGCAATAATAAATAAAATAAGTAACATAATAAATGCTTCTGAATCTAGTTTTTTCAACCAACTAGATTTTAAAAAAGCATCAATGCCTAGAGCTGCAATAAACATGCAAAAATCAGTTTTTTGCTATTCCCAATTAAATAAATTTAATAAGTCCAGTAATATCCAACAAAACAAAAGTATCCAATTCCTTTCACCATTAGGTAAGCAACCTCACCACCACGTCACGTATGAATCTCATTAGTGCAGCCTTTTAGTGCTGTGCAATCTGTATCTCAAAAGCTGCACCTGAATATGAGGCACTGATACTGGAGCAATGTGCACTTGCATGTTAGCAATGTTAATTCTTATATGTACTGGACAGTTCCATCATATTGAAGTATTATATAAAACACAGTTAACAGGGAAACCATATAAAGAAAATCAGGCTGAACTGCCTTTACCTTATAGTCATTTGCATGAAAACATTAAATTAGGTTTGAGATCTAGGTAGTCAGACAATATCAATATAGCATAATAACACATTGCTAGAGATAGCATCTTTATTAAAGTAAGTTGGAGATCTTGATAGTTATAGAATATCGGTAAAGCAGAATAATGCATTGTTAGGCATACTGATATATATCTTTGCATTATTCATATATTATATGAGAGAGGATAATATTCCTAATAGCAATTGTTTATATCAGGCTATTGCCCAGAAAATTTGTATATTATTACAGCAGAATAATGCATTATTAGTGATACTGATGTACATATTTGTATTACTTTCATACAATAGTAATTTTGTAATGCTAACATTCGCACTTTACACAAGAGAAGATGGTATTCCTATGGCAATCATGTATATCAGGATATTTCCTACAAAAATAGTATATTGCATATTTGCAACATGTCCAACACTTTCTCTTGATCAATGTTTTAAGTTTCAGTATCAGGTCACCAAAACCTTACTGGTCAACACATCTGCATATCAACACATGGTACACTATTGAAGTCAGTGCAACACCCATATTATGCGTTAGTATGGGAGCACACTGAGTTCCGGTTCGTGTCATGCCGGTTGATACAGACAGTACTTAAAACCTTGCTCTTGAAATTAGAACTCTTCAATGGCATCCAAAGCCCTCACCATCATATGCCCCGGTTCTATTGACACAAGTAATTCCTTACGAATAGATAATTTTGCAAAGTGATGGTAAAAACAACTTATCTCCTTTCTGTTTAAGTATATGCTTGGTATAACTTATAATGTCAAAGTGTCGAGTATCAAGTTGCCTTTGTAACAACCCAGCTACAGGCATGAATCCAAGAACATTTTACTTTTTATCAAAAGCAAAAGCACATGACAATGTATCAGGATGCACCAATAAACAAGAAATTTCACCACATGATAACCATGATGGTCTCACACATCCACCAGGCAAAAAATGCTCATGCAGTGCCCTCTGAAGGACATTATCTGCCAGAAACAATCTATTATCTTTTATGCAAATAACAATCCTAAAATCTGATTTCCTCAAATACAGGAGCCTCTAATCGACTCCTTTCAACTAAGAGTTATTAATCTTATTTATGAAGCATAAACCACGAGTGTATTTGCAGATATTTCAATTATTTGACCTTTTTCATTCGTAAATATTAGCTGCATATGTGATCCTTCTGTCACATTCTGTAAGGTCACTGATATTCTTAGATGCAAGAAAGCACCAACTAATAAAGAAAACAAATTAGACATGCTATCATTCTTGAACTGCAATTAAAGCTTTAAAGTTTTCAGATCTATATCACACAATGTGCTTCTGATTGGCTTAATACAAAACATGAATATTTCCACACAACAAAAACAATTATGATAAAAAAAAATCAGTTTATTAAATCAGACTCAGGATGCTGCAGGAAGAATGTGGAGGATATCTAACAAGAGACTTATGATTGGCTTAATACAAGGCACCAGAAAAAAAGAAAAATGCAAAAGAGTCATGAGTTGCAAATACAAAAACCAACCATTTAAAGATGTTGCCAATTAACCATAAATGTCGAACAATTATATTTTTCAAAAAACTCACCCTGGTTCAGCAACCAATAGCAGTGTGGTAGTACGGGCATAAAAGGGCCAAGCTTCTGACGCTCTGCCAGCAACTCTGCTAGATACCTGCCAAGCAATTTACCCACCAAATATAAGTTCAATTTAACAAAAAGATGGTTACATTATTCAAATAATCTCGCAATATCACAAGATGTGGGTCCCAAAATTTGATATGCACATGAAAAAAGTAATATTATATTCACCAAAGAAGCTGTCTGAGCCAAAATTACTTCATATCAAAAGTATTAAATATCTTAAAGGAAAAGCATCAAACTAGAGAACCTTGCACAAGAAAGTGCACGAGAAATTTGCCTCCAAACTTTAGTACAATTATGGGAAAAAAAAAAAAAGTAACTCCAGAACCATGTATTAAAATAACTAAAATATATTCATAAATGAGACAACCAATTAAAGACATTTGAAAAAAATGTGATGCAAGCCCGTTAAGCATCACAGAATGATCAATTTTTGCCCATAATCTGCAATCTCTTTGCATCTGTGCATGCAACCCTGATCCCTGCTGTCCAAATCTTCTGAAGTGGACTAACATATGTAGACCACAACATGGTTCAAGCCTTAATGAAAGACCTTGCAGCAAACAACTACCGTTGTGTGAAGTGAAAGGTGGGGTTTGGGATGATTTAAGAGCCCATCTTGCACCTGCACACACACTGGTGGTGTAGAGCATGCCAAGGTACGAGGAGTGTGGGGTTCAGCAGCCAGGGACATGAAGTGGCCACACACCCTCTACCTTCCCATTTAGGATGTTAGCCCATTCAAAATCTAGTAGTTTTTTCTCCTTTAAAATTGTAGGGTTTCTTCACATTACCATGTTTAGAGCCAACATATTCTGATTATTGTTGTCTCTCCAGATTTAGAAATTAATAATGAACATCAGTCTTTCCCCTTTTGATGCTGCCAACTGAATCTTAACACATGTAGATCTCCACCTCCCAACAAAACCCTACATACTACCATTTAACACCTATATAATGGGTTATCACTCCTTTAAATTTCATCTTGCTATCAACTCTTCTGGACTTACATGAATAAACAACTCTACTCCTTTAGAACCATCCACCAACACTTCTGCATAACCATTTGATTCCAACCATCATTATCACTATTTTTATAACCTAGAAATACCATTAACCATCCTTCTACAACATCATATGACAAATGTAGGAATTGATTGATAGTTCCACCACAAATCATTTGCCCATACAACTGATCAAATAACTGATAGGGTCCCTAAGATCATTGATTGCTCTTTAATGATCAAAGAAAAGTTGTTCAGTCCAAGAGCAAAGTAGTTATTGAATGGATAGTGTCTCACAACGATATTGTAATTTAAAGCTTTCTTGTATTTTAGTTTTCAACCTTTAAGTAATGTCAAGCTGTCCTTGCTTCATCAAATAGTAACTAAAGAAAATATTCATGACTTCAAAGTAAACAAGGAATTTATATGTTAAACATTGCGAATGAAATGTAATTTTGAAATAGATTAGTTTCTTTTTTGAAGGAAGTATTTTTCAAAACTAATAAAAAGCCCTCTTTGGCAGCCCCATAGTGTGTGTTAGTGTGTGTGTGTGTGTTTTAAAATGCAACTGTAGAATGTGGGCGTCCAGAGACTGCATAGGCGTATGCAGTATGTGGGCTGCATATGCAAATGTATATGTGGTTAGTTTTCTTAACTATCTAAGTACATTAAATATAATAAAACAAAAATATCTATAGTGATGTTTTTAGATAAATAATATCAATATTACTAACAATAACAACTAAAAATTAGCATTTATTACATGGTGGGCCACATATGTAGTTGCACAATGCTAACTGAGCCACATATATGGCCATACAATAGTAAGTGGATGATCTTTTATGTCCATATTTGCATACATAAATGTATACAGGCAATGTGATGTGGTCAAGGACAGCATCCGGAAATGTGGCCTTATGCACTGCATTTTAAAATAGGATTTTTTGCATTATACCCTCTCAAATATGAAATATTACAAGAATGCCTTCATAAAGTTGCTATTTGTGTATATACCCTTATAAGACACTTGTTTTGCATGCATACCCTTCTTTTCTTTTTTTTTCTTTTTTTGTTTTTTTGCATATGTAGCATATCATCTAAGGCCATTAGAATAAATGGTTTAAAATTAGAATGACTACCCTTATGGGTAGACATACAAAAATAAAATTTTATATGGTAATATATATAAATAGCAACTTTGTAAGGGTATTCATGAAATTTCACATATTTAGGAGGGTATCCGCTCCAAAAAAACCCATTAAAAAAAAAAAATCAAACCTTGGCTAAGATTTGCCAAGTCTTTCATGATTCGGTTGAATTGACAAGTCAAAAAAAAAAAAAAGCCAAGTAACATTGTCGATTTTTCTTTGTTTAAGATTAGAGCTTGATCAAGTTGGAATATTGGATGATCATTTTGGTAATTCTATTCTATCATCCGATTTTGATGTAATTATCATTATTGAGTCCATGACATCTATATATTCTTCATCATTTTTAAAATATTCAAGCATATTGAATTTAAATTAATTATAGATATTTAGATCAGTTTGAAATAGCTTTTAGTGATTTTTAAATGGTGAGCTATTCATTTGTTGAAACAAGAATTTCACAAAGACATCATGATTTCTTCCACAAGAATTTATGTTAATATGAGATCATTTTGACAATGAAAGGCTTCTTCATGATCCAAAATAGCTTTACAAGGAATTTTCTTATATATAAAGTACAACTTAAAAGTATTTTACTTCACTGGCTTGGTAGTCTAACTTAGAGTTCTAGCGGTAATTAATACTAGGGGTGTTGCTGCAAGGCTCTGGGGAGGTGCTAAAGCTGGATGCTGCACGGGATCCGCGGCGTTGGTGGGTACCTGCAAAGGAAGTCCACGCTCGCGGGGGATGTTCCGGTGGCGGATCTTCTAATGCTTAAATTAGTCAAAGCTTTGGGAACGGTAGAGAAAAAAGATAGTGAGACACGAAGAGTGGAGGGAGTCCTTCCCATTGGGGTTTGCCCTGCTCTCCAGTGTATGAGTTTTTGCTTGCTTGCTTGTTTCCTACCTGAGGGTCTCCTTTATACGTCTTTCATATTGAGGTTAAGCCCGTAGGCTACCAATCAAAATCTGTGAGTTTGTTAAGCCTAGTATCTGTGAGTTTGTTAAGCCTGGCTCTGCAGGCCGTTAGACTATGTTCTAGCCTTTCATTGAGAGAGAAATACCTCCCATTTTCTCTGAATCAAGATTGTTAGTCGTGGATGTTAGACGCAGACTTTACCCGCACGGCTGGCCAAATTGGTGGTCCTAGGGCCACAGCTGGTGTGACCTCACCACGTCATCTCGGATGCACCTCGATGGAGGATTGGCCCCGGTCAGCAGGTCTCTCCCGCAACAAAGGATATAAAGAATATAGTCATATTTAACAAATATATGCAAAAGACTTAAAAACTCAAACATGCTCAAAATGTCCAAAATACATAGACCCTTGAGAATCATGCATATCATTAAAAAAAAAAAAGATAATTTATTGACACCAAATAGCTAAAATTCATTCCATTCAGATGTATTAAATCTTGTAACACAAAAGAATAAAACTAGTGACTTTTGGACAAGAAAGCAAAAATCAAATATTGCTGATAAACTATTCCAAAGCCTTGACAGCTCCTAAATCAAGTATTCCAAACTATAACTCACCCAAATCATCTATCATTCTATTAGATAGCTAAAATATGTACACCTATATGAGATACACAATTATAGTTAAAGAAGAAAAACACTGATAAAGGACTGATAAGCACGAAAAAAAAAAACCAAATTTAACCAGTCTCTTCATTAGATGCTCTGGCATCAGATATATCCAAGGATTAAAAACCAGTACCATCACATATGTCAGTACCTTCCTCGCAAGGTATAGACCAGTGTAGTGTCATGCCACACTGATATCCAATGTGCCATAACAAGAAAATTTGAGATGAAACACTATGTGTCAGTGTGGCACTAATAAGACCCTTCTACAGATACTAAAACCTTATTGGTGCAATCCAATCTGGCCAGTACGTACATAGGTATGGCCAGTATGTACATGGGTATGGCCAGAACAGACCAATACAGACCGATACTTAGATTTTTGGATCTATTTCCATTTAGATATAATAAAAAAAATATAAAAGTGCATGAAAAAAAAGTGAGCATGTTTGTCAGTTTCTACTTTTCTTCTGCCACATAAAGTTACTCGTGGGTCGTGGCATCAGAAAGCCTTCTTCATGATGCTGGACATGACTCCACAAGAAGTTGTCTATATATAAAACTAGATCTTAAAAGAATTTCACTTTACCAGCTTCGAAGATTAACTTAAGGGTCTAGCCATAATTAAGACAAGGAGAGACGATCACAAATACAAAATTGTTTTAACTAATGTATGAAAAGGATTTAAAAACTCGAAATGCTCATAAAATCTCAAAATCTTATATCCTTGAAAATCACAATGAGAAAGAAAAGATAATTTATCAACACCAAATAAACCATCCAAGCCCAAGTTCATTTCAATCAGAAGTGTTAAATCTTGCAAAAGAAAAGCATAAAGCTAATGAATCTTGCACAAGAAAGAATAAGAATAAAATACTGCTGATAAATTGTTCTAAAGCTCCAAAAGACAAGAAGTTCAGTTCTCAAAACCCACCAGAACTATCTATCATTCTATTAGATGATTAATATATACATGCAAGTAAAACTAAGGATGCAAGACATATGTAATAATAAAAGCACATGCACAAGAAGCTGAGTGTGTCAGTTTCCTTTTTTCATCTGCCATGTAAAGTGATTTGTGGCTTCACAATGAAAGACTTCTTCATGATGAACAACACAACTTCACAAGAAGCTACAATTACATACAGCAGTAGATCTTAAAAGTATTTTACTTTATTGTGGCTTGGAAGATTAATTCATGGGTCTAGCCAAAATTAACATAAGAAGAGGAGCTCATAAATATAAAACCATTTAATAAATATTCACAAGAGACTTAAAAGCTCAAAAATGATCACAAGGTCCAGAAGAGTTACAACCTTGACAATCACATACACATATTAGAAAAAGAAACGAAAACAAGGAACTGCACGACCAATAAGCATGAAACAACTGCAAAAAAATTCGCCTGTAATCTGCGTTCACTTTGCATCGACAAATGCAATAGAACCTGAACACCGACAACTAAATTTTCCTTTTGTTCTGAATGAAATTGCTAGCTCAAGTTTCAAAGCATGATTAACAAGCGCAGATCACAACAAGATCGAATTTTTAATAACAAGAACCTCATAGCAAGCAACTGCTACTTAAGGAACAAGTATATAGATCTATTCGCATAAAAGAGAGACAAGAAAGATTAGAGGGTGAGAGAACAAGATCAGAGCTTTTTCGTTCCAAACCAAAACTCGGGGTTTGAGGAAGAAGAAAGAGCCCTACTTCTGCTGTTCGACGAACGCGCTGGTGATGGAGCGCATGCCGGTGATGTGAGGGGACTGGGGGGCCGTGGAGGGGGAGGGGGGGTAGGCCATGTATCTGCCGGTAGCCATGGTTCCGGCGAGATCGACGCCGGATGCCGGCAGATTGCGGCGATCACGGGGAGAATTCCGGCAAGACCTCGGAGACCCAAAAGCACCTCGTGGTGGCTGGTAGAAACGGAGGAAAAGGAGCTGGTGAAAGGAGGTGGGGGGATGGAGGAGGAAGAAGGTTGTATTTATATTTTATAGTGGGGAGGTGAGGGGGAGAGGGGGGAGAGTGGAAGGCTGACAGTTCATTTCACTGCGTTTGTGAAAAAAAGGGGTGATAGTAAAATTTTGCATTTTGCAAGGAAATACCTAATTGTTTTTATTTATTTGTGAAAAGATCAATAAGAAAATCTTTAGAATAAAAAAATCAAAAAATAATGCTGTCATCTTATAAAAATTAGATTTATGATAAATTTTAAAATAAAACTTAATTTAACTAAATTGTTATAGATGCTATATTTAGGTTGTAGCCTCTTTCTCTTCATAAATATTTTATTAATAATGCTTCTCAAAAATTAATTTTATTTTTTTTGATTTAATTAAAAAATATTCATAATACTATGATTAGAGCTATCTATTTATTATCATTGTTCTTCTTTGCAAATCCGTGTTTTCTTTATGATTAACAATAGTATTGATTCTGCCTCTATGTAACCTATTTGCAACAAAAAATTTCAAAAACACACATTCACCATTACCATTCAAATAATCTTTTAGTTACCAAACTTACAAAGTATAGTTGGCTTCTTAAGGTACATTATTGCCGTCAATTTCTTGGGACCCATGTTAGGCATGACCACTCATTTTAGACCTTTTTCACTAGTATTGTCCCAACAACCCTCTTACTCCAATCATTATTGCTTCTCCTTTTATATCATATCAATATCTTGAATGTAGTTTTATGACCACCAAGGGATCAAATAATATATAGACTCCTCGAAGTAATTGATGGTCAATGGGTAATAAATAAAAAATTATTCATCGAAAGTGAAAGTAGTTATCGAGCAAATAAGATCTTAGAGTAAATATTTTTTTTTTTTTGAGTCATAGATATTAATGAATGTAATATGATATCATTGACCAAAGCAATACCACGTAATTCTTAAAATATAGAATAACCAAATTGATCAATTGTAAATTCCAAATATAAAAAAAAATTATATATGCTAAAATCTTGTTCAAGCAAATACTTTTGGCAAAATTTTTGAGTAAATCTATTCCTTTTTCATGGTGTCAAATATGCCCTCGTTGATATATGTGATATCTTTATATTTATCTCTCTCTATATATTACATGCAACATGGAAAACAAGAGTTGAAAATAAAAAGAAGTGAGTGTCTTTGTTAGTGTTCACATCTCTTTTTTTTATCTTTTTTTAAATTTTTTTCTTTTTTTTCCACATTGAATGCCTTAAAACTTCAAAATAAAAGGCTTCATCATGTTTAACATGACTTCACAAATTGTAATCATACACAATAGTAGAATTTTGAGTTAATTAATATGTTATATTGACATGGAAGACTTGCTGATGGCTCTATTTATAGTTAATACAAGAGGGAGGAGGTCACATGCATAAAATTACTAAAGAGCGGAGGATTTTTGTCAGTTTACGTATGACCTTTCCATGTTAAGAGGCTTAACTTCATATTAAAAGGTTTTCATCATGACGACAGACACAACTTTAAAAAAAATTTTGAAATAATTTTTCTTCTTTGTTGGAAGACTTACTTATGGGTCTAGCTTCAATTAATATAGGGTAAAAAAGTGGATGAGTATAAACATTTAAAAATTTGATTTGATTTTTTTTTTCTCTTTTTTTTTTGGCCATGTTAAGCTACTCAAATCACAATGTAAAGATGATCATTATGACTACATAAGATAACGGTGAGAATTTAAAGCAATCATTTTATCATATCAAAATATTACTCTTTAATCTAGCTACAACATTATGAAAGGGCAAAAGGCATGAGGATGACCCTGTTTAAAAGTTAGTTATTTTTATCAATTTTCGTTGCCTTTTGTCATGTTAAGCAACCCATGGCTTTGCAATCAAAAGTTCAGTGATAAGTCACCATAGCATTACAAAAATTGGTCATTATACATAATTGTAAGATTTTAAAGCATTTCATCCATTTTTTTTAATAAAGTAAGGAAATAAATATATTTTATTTGGTTGGAAAACTGATTCATGGATCTAACTATTGTTAATACAAGGAGGGGGTTTCAGGCTTGAAGCTATTCTAAAAAAGTAGAAGGCATTTGTTGGTTTCTATTTTCTTATGCCATGTTTATTGGCATGTGACTTTGATGATAAAAGGTTCCATTATGATGATCACCAACATGTCATCATGATAGAAATGATGCAAAATTTAGAATTTTGAAATGTTTTACTTACGAGCATGGAAGACTAACCCATGATTCTAGCTATAATTAATGCAAGAAGGTGTAAACTTATTTCGATGGTTGAGTATTGTCTGTCAAATTTTATTATTTCTTCTTTTATGTTAAGCTTTTCAAAGTTTTGCGGTGCAAATTTTCTATATGATAGTCGATAGGACTCAACAAGAGATTGTTGTTCCACATAATAGCAAAATTTTAAAATAATTTACCTTATTATATTAGAAGATACAAGATTGACTTATGTATCTAGCCATGAATAATGGGGGATGGTGGGGGGGGGGGGAGGGGGGTGTTGGTGGCACAAAAATGATCTTATTCAAAAATATTATATTAATAAATTTTGATTTTCATTTGATTGTATACAGTTTACCAATATGGAAGTCTAAAATTGTGGATCTTTGCATTGTCAATATAAGGAGAATAGGTTATAAGTACAAAACCTTTTTTTGTTTTCAAAAAAGTGGAATACTATATATATTGGTAAAATTTAAATATTTTACCTTATTGGATCTAAGATAGTAACTTAGGATCCTTCATTTTATTAACACCGGAAAGGGGGTTAGAAATATAAAACTATTTAGTAACTACTTGCAAAACAATTAACAAATTAGAAAATCATATATAGTAAGAAAAATTCATCATTCTTTATGCTTTTTGCTGGCCAACCTCTATCGTTAATTAAAGTATTATTCATTTTATCAGTGGAGGAGAATAAGATCAAATATATTATAGTAATTTATTTTATATATTTTTAATAAATTAAAAATCTAACTATATTAGATATTCATCCATGCTAAGATATGCCCTCCTACTCATGAGTGTATCCTCATTGGTCTTTTTGGGAAAAAATGAGTATTGCAAAAAATTATGAAGTAGGAGACACCAACTTTTTTTTTTCATATTTCTTAATGCTATATTAATCAAATTTATGAAAATATTGACATTGGTTTCATGAGGACTAAAATGTCTAGATTGTAATAACACTGCAGTCTTGTTCATATTTATTATAGATAAATACTTTTTACTTGTAAGAGATAAATTAGCTCAAAGCATATAGATGATGAAGAATTTTCCTCATGATCCATGGAAAAAATATGGCAAGACACAATTTAGACATCTCAAGGTCATTGATCATATGAAAATATACACCGAACGGTAGCTTTGGAAGATCGTTATTTAGTTATGACATACTTTTATGGGATTTGCAGATTATTAATATAATATATCTATTGTGCAACATAAATTACATGTAAGACTCCCTTGAAAAAAGAAAAGCACAAAGATTTCTTGAATACACCTATACAAACATCAAAATGCACCATGTTTGATTGTGTAATGATGCAAGTTTGGATAGATCACTGTATTGCTCAGTAAAATAGGAACAAATTTATGCAATCAATAATAGATTATTCTTTATGTATCAAGATATTAACATACAAGTATGGACAACATAGTTCAAAAAAATAAATAGAGATAAAATAATCATAGGCTGTCATCCTTAGTTTAAACCTCTTACTTTTTGAGCCAGATAGATTTATATTACATGCAAATGAAATAACTTCTAAAAATAAATTTTCAAACAAAATAAAAATATAATAATTTGAAATATAAATAGTTCAATTGTATATTCTTTCTTGATATGCTCTAGTATTTGATTGCTTTTTTTTTCTGATATAATTTGTTACTTAGCCGCATTGTTTCCTAAATATTTAGTGATGATGAATTGTATCTCATTTTATAATTATATACAGAAAATATTTGATTATTTTTTTAAAAAAATATTTTATTATATTTTATTTCTTTTACAATTCAGGGATTTTTTAGAATTAAAATAAATATAATTTTGTCATAAAAATTGATAAACACAACCAATCGAAGAATATTTGAAAAGTTTTGGACTACTTTCCTAATACAGTATAATTTGTTTTATTTTCAACCTGATGTAATTATCGTAAAAGGTAGACAAGGCAGCGCCAGCTGTTACATTTACCGGCTCGATGGACCGGTAACGGTACCCATGCCTCGCGCTGGCGCTGCTTTCGGCACCGGGCATCGAGCACCGAATGCCAGAGGCGGGCAGCGGGCGGATAAAAGAGCTGAAATTCCTAAAATGCCCCTACCACATGCGAAAAGGCTTGGCGATGTGTAGTGTGTAGTCTCTTATTTCAATCTGCCCGTTCTTTCGACGCGGCAAGCAGAGAGAGCCAGCGATCTCCCGGAGAGCGGCCATGGAAGAGAAGACCCCAAGCTTCAAGAACCCGATCTGCCGAGAGTACCAGGGCCACAAGAAGAAGGTACGTGGAGAGGAAAAGCAATCTTTTGGGAATGAGATTTCTTAGAATGCCTATATGATTTCTTTCCCTTTCCTTTTACTTGCCCTGGGATCCACGGAAAACCCTGGATATTTTGTCTCTCTTTTTTCCTAACGGGATGATGTCTTCTTCTAACGGTGAGGTTCACTTGGTGGCGTGGAATTGTTTGGGTACCAAGCTCGCGTCTTTCTTTGTTGATTACAGCGGCTAGGGAAGAGATGACCCCAAACTTCAAGAACCCGATTCGCAGAGTATACCAGGGCCACAAGAAGAAGGTACGTGAAGAGAAAAAGCAATCTTTTCGTGATTAGATCCTTCGGAAACCCTAGAATCGGTGATTTCTTTCCCTTTCCTTACATCGATGCTCATGGTCATGTAATTTGGCTCCCTATATGGTTCGCGCCTGTTCAGTTCTTCTTTGTGCCCCTATGAGGAGGAAAATTAGAATTGGATTGAAAAGTTTTCATCTTTCCGTTCTTTTTGGGTTTGGTGCTTCTGAGAACCAAGAAACGTCGTAAAATGTCAAAATTTCCTTTCAAATTGGTAGTCAACAAAATGCAGTATTCTAGAAAAAGAAATTTTGATTCTTATAGAGTTATTTCTACAGTAGGATGAAAATTAGACCTAAATTGGAAGTTCCCTTCTCCTGTTGGGATCAAGAAAGTAAAATTCATTTGGGTTATTCTCTCAATTCCAATCGAATGCAACTGGATCTAGTAGAGTATGAATTGGCGATCAGAACATATATGGATAGAACTTATAAATGGGGTCTCAAAAAATGGTTTTTTCAAATTTTGTGCATATGTGGAATAAAAATCATGATGATGTTTCCAGATTTCTTGAACAAGTGATGGTTGGAAAATGGTTTTATGCTGGATAGAGAATCTTGTTACGTGAATTAAATGGCTTTTTTGTGGTTTTGAGATTAAGATATTGGTTGTGTTCTGCCAAACAAAAAAGATAAAAGAGGAAAGAACAAAGATGAAATTGTACCTAAGCTTCAAGGTTATATCTTTGTTTTTTTTTCTCTTTAATGAAGGAAATATTATAACAAGTGACTAAACTCGAGTTAATGAACATAAGTGATATTATACCAAAAATATTGTATAATAAGAAATTAGTTATTACAATAACAGAGTTAGTTATATACCATGGTTGTTCAATAACCATTATTGGGGAGACAACTGTTACATGTTCATGTTTCTCTAACAAGTATTTCAAGAGATTGATTGCCGAAAGCCTCTAATATATTCCTTAAATTTATGTTGGTGGGTGAAGGTGTTTATGCTATGGCATAAAGCACATTTTGCTTTGTCATCAAGGTGAAAGCTCAATCCAACTGTAGCTTGCTCATAGCAATTTGGGGTGCATTTTTTGTTAATCACTTTTTTAATGAATATTGATCTTATCATTCTACAAATATATGTCTATTCCAAGGTTTACCATACTCGTCGATACCAGTGTATATCGACCATACCATACCGATATCGAACTAGTATGCTGCATAGGGGGTGTACCGACACTCGAGATGTTGAAACGGTCTCAGTATTAGGCGTATTGACGCTATAATAACACGGTATAGGTACGAGGTCCGGTACCGAGATAGCAAATCTTGCTATTTTTAATAATGTCAATAGCTATAGTTATTCAATTAAAGGAAATGTCTGATCTCAACAACATTTAACACTGGTCATACTTAAATTTTAGTGAAGAATGTGA